>NW_020952934.1:0-42189 GCF_900497805.2 Vombatus ursinus | reverse complement strand
CACACACACACACACACACACACACACACACACACACACACACACACGATATTCTAATGGGACTGGGATACAGATTACTCTGGGTAGAATAAAGACATATTTTCCATTCCACCCCAGAAGTAGATCATAGAGCAGATATGGAAGCATGATGTAATATTCATGGTGGAGTTCATCTGTCTGGATGTATGGTGGAGCATTCTCTTTTTGCTGAAAGCATCATAGCTTTCAAATTCTTGATTTTCTTGATGAAAATTTCATTCTTGGGAAGGTGGAAAAACCAATGAAAATAACTACCATTTTGTAACTGATTCTGAGCAATACCAAATAAATACTCAGGACCAATAAGAGTATTGAAATAGAAATAGTAAGAACTTTAGGAGGAAGACAACATACCACATTATAGTTTATGACAGATAATGGAAGACAGTGCTTGGCATAGTCTCATATATACCATAGATTTTGGTAGAGTGTTTTTCAGGGTTCAGGAAAAGGACAGATAGGATTTAAAGTCCCAACAGGGAAACTTGGTTCGAAAGGCGTAGGATGTTTTCAAGAATGACATCCTTTAACACAAACAATAGTGACAAAGGTGAAAAAAGAAAAGAAAATTGCCCAAAGAGAAATTATCCATGATATTTTCAGAATGACAAATTGAATTTCTAAAAAGTTTTTGTGCAACATCACATCCTAAATTTTTATTAACATACTACATTATTAAAAAATCTAAGTGTATTTTTTCCCTTCCAGTTCTAAATCTGGCATCCTGTAGTGCAAAAGTGGGGTATAATGGAGTTATTGTTGTTGTTTGTCCATTTCTGAAGAGGTATAGCATATACCATTAGACCCTCAGTTTATTGATTAGTTTTGCTGAACTGTTTTTTTTCTCTTTCTTTTAAAATGTGTTACCCAGAGAAGACCCTTTTGTTAGCTGAAGGATAAGGGATATATTCTGAAATGAATGTGATTTAAAAATAGGAAACAAATAAGACAGTGATATTGTTTTTTCAAAAAAGAAATTCTTACTACATCAAGGAATTATAATATTGGTGGGTGTGCTATAAAAATGGAAACACGATCTGTATATATACACAATATTTTATTAATTTTATATTTATGAATATGTATCATTCCACCCCCAAACAATACAAAAAAGGAACCTACATCTTTCAATGGTTGTCTTGTTAAGAAAAATAAGATGGGAGATTTAGGGATTGTATCTCCTGTGCATCTTGATCATACCTAAGTGAGATGACCTGAGTTTGTGCCTGAAAAGGTTAAAGATATTATTTTTGACATGACCAGTCAAGCCATTAAAAATCAATGCGTTCACTTTTCATGTTTGTTTTTGTACCTCTGCAGTCATTTCAGTGAACACTATCACTCTTTGTGTAAAGCGGTTCATCACTTAGCAACTGTCGACTGCATTTTCTCACTGGCCAAGGTCGCTAAGCAAGGAAATTATTGCAGGTAATCTACTTTATTTATATCTCTTTCTTATTGTTTTAAATCAATCAGTTGTTCTCTATCTCTTTTTTTGAGTGTCATATAAAAAGTAAAATTACTCATTTATTTGTCCTGTGGTAAAGTTAGATATGATATGCGTGTGGTGCATTTGACATTGTTTTACCAGTAGGGATGAATAGCTCATGCTTATTATCTCACAAAATGCCTCAGTACTCAAAGTAGGTCTTTTGTGAGGCCACATCTCCCTATCTTGCCCAGGCTGGAAGTAGACTGGCCTTTCATGGGCCATATACCTCATGGAAGCTTTGACCTGTTTCATTTCTGGCCTGGGCTGCTTTATCCCTCCATAGGCAGATTGGTGGTTTGTCCATCCTCCTCAGTCACTCCTGGGGGGCTCACCATGTTGTTCCTGGACTTAGTGTGGACACCCAGTCAGTTTTAGATGCACCCACTACAACCCAGAACTCCCTTACTCAAGCAGCCTTCCTGGTAGTAGGGATTACAGGTACATACCAGCACACCTGGCTCAAGGTTGATCTTTTACTGTAAATTCACTAGGACACAAATTTGAATGGTTCCTATCTTGTGTGATGAAATTTTTTAAAAAATGCTTTGCCCTTTCCTCTCTTTGTTAGTATAGTATTAAGGGAAATGGTATGAACCAAGACTTAAATATTCTTTTATGATGATGTCTGTGATTTTTAAAGTTTGAGTAGGTAAGTTGGAAGGTGAGCAATGTGTTACCGTATTGCCTGCCAACTGAGGCCCTAAATCCCTCCTACTACTCACAGAGTGATAGTGCTGAAAGAAACTTAACCATACATGCCCCTGGAGGTAAAGGGAGTTACCACAGGTCACAGAGCTTATGTGTAGCTGAATCCAGGTGTTCCACTCCAAGTCTGGTGCTCTTTCTACATGCAGCATTGTTTCTATCACAAGGATGAAAATTGATAATGGCTTTTCTTGCCTCCCTTCCCTTTTCCATTACTTCACATCTCAGTCAGTAAATCAATAAACCTTTATTCAGCACTTACTTACTGTGCACCAGGCACTGTGCTGAGTGCTTGGGGTGCATAAAGGCAAAAGACAGTGTCTGCCTTAGTCTGTGAGGAGCTCACAGACTAATGAGGGAGAAAATATGCAAATAGTACACACAAGCTATGGACAGGATAGAAAGGAAGAAACATTGAGAATGATGGCGCTGGGATTAAGAGGGGTTGGGGAAGGCTTCCTACAAAAGGTGGGATTTTAGCTGGAACTTAAAGGAAACCAGAAGTGGCAGATGAGGAGGGATAGTGTTTCAGGCATGGGGAAACAGTCAGAAACCATGCTGGGGTCCAAGAGAGGGAGTACTGAATTGTGGAACAGCCACGAGGCCAATGTCACTGGAGTGAATACATAGTGGGGAATAAGGTCCAAGATTGAAAAGGTAAGAGGGGGCTAGGTTATGAGGGCTTTGAATGCCAAACAGGATTTTGTGTTGCCTGGAGGTGATATGGAGCCCTTGGAACTTATTGAGTATGGTAGGGACAGTGACATGATTGAAGCTGCTCTTTAGGAAAATCATTTTGATGACTGAATGTAGGATGGACTGGAGTGGGGAGAGACTTGAGGCAGGCAGCTGTTACCTCCTGTTGATATTATTACTGGTGATAGTAGTAACAGCTGACACGTGTGTATGTGTGTGTATGTGTGTTTGTACATATTTTAACAGGGTGCTTTACATACTAATTTTATCCTCATAGGAACTCTGTGAGCTAGTTATTACATATATTTTATATATATATATAAAATTACCCCTTATAGAATGATAGAGCTGAAAGAAACCTGAGAGATTATCTAGTGAGTACAATACCCTTATTTTCTAGAGTTGAAAACTGATTCATCAAAGTTAAATGACTTGACTGTGATCACATAGCTAATGAGTACCAGAGATGAGATTTGAACCCAGGACTCCAAAGCTGGTTTTCTCTCCAATAAATTAGACTGCCACTGACTACCTTTCTACTATATACAAATATTTCCTTTGAGAAGAGCTGGAATATATTAGATATGAGAATCAGGAGACACGAGAGTATGTTCCAAAGCTGTTTTTGAGCCAAGAGCAAGGAGAGAATGCCTAAATATAGGAGAAGATGGAGATGGAAAGGTGTGGGAGAGTACCAGAGCAGAAAACCTCTGGAATGCCAGAACATTAGACTGAGAAGAGGAGTGGTCCCAGTCTGTGTACTTGACATGTGTTTAGACAGGACATATCTGACACTCTGAGTAGGGAGAGACTGATTTTTCTGCCACGTAAAGGTTCTTGGGCAGCTGGGTGGCACAGTGGATAGAGAGCCAGGCCTGAAGTCAGGAAAACTCATCTTGCTGAGTTCAAATTTTGCCTCAGATACTTATTAACTATGTGACCCTGGGCAAGTCACTTACCCCTGTTTGCCTCAGTTTCTCCATCAGTAAAATGAGCTGGAGAAGGAAATGGCAAACCACTCCAGTATCTTTGCCAAGAAAAACCCAAATGAGATCATGAAGAATCAGACATGACTGAAATTACTGAATAATAACAAAGGTTCTTGAGTTCCTTAAGACAGCTCACTTGGGCCCTCTCTTCAGTTGAGGAGAAGAAAAATCTACCACAATTTATAATGAATGATAAATATGCAGGTTGAAATAATTCATATAAAAAATGAAAATACATCCCATACCCAAAATGGTATCTAAGTTTAGAATTAGTTTTTGACTTTTCAATCAACGAAGAAATAATTACCTTGTTATAAAACTCAGTGTTAGAAGGAACCTTTAGAGATTTTCCTTCAGCACCTTCATTTCACAGATGAGCGAACTGAGGTCAGTGAGGTCACGCAGCTAGTATTCTGACTCCAACTCTAATGCTTTATTTACACCACACTGAATAGCTGCTATCTGCAAGGTTTGAGCTGCACCTTTCATTTTGGGGCTCCTTGGACAGCGAATTTTTTGTCATATTTAGAGAGGGAAAAACAAGTAAAACCTTATTCACTATTGAAAAATTAAATCCCAACTCTAAATGGTTTTGAGGTTTTATATTGATAAGGAACATGTTTCTCAATTAAGCTTAATAAGGAATGGTCCCATAAATGTTTTCCCAGAACAAAAAGTCCAGCATTTTTTTTTAAAGAAAGGCCACTTAAAGGAATAGACCAATTTGAACTCCCTTATTAATTTAAAATGTTGGTAAGTAAAATGGTTTTTCCATTGTGCTTCGTACCAATACAAGGAATTTCAAAAATGTTTCGTGTACCAGCAAACATCCTAAATCTTAGTGATTTCTATGTAGCATACACTAAGAAACATCTTTTTGAAAAATCATATTTTAATTGTTACTGTTAAGTAATTACTGTCTTTTGTATTGTTAAATAAAAAATTAATACAAGATGACTTCAGAAACACTTTAGTTTCAATTTGAGGGTCACAAGAACAAGATGATATTTCACCAGTCCCCGTAAGTTGCGGGGGGGGGCGGGGGAAGCAGCCGAGCCAGAAAGAGGAATCATATGTTGTTCATAGAGCAATTGCAGCTGAATCCACAAGTCGAGGAAGGATAGAAGACAAATGTCTGCCAGTGGCTCAGGTTACCATTTCCTCTCAGAGCCTACTGGAGACAGCCCAAGAGACCCTGAACCCAAGAGCACCGAGATTAGCATTGCTCTCCAGATAACCAGTCTTGCTGTCACGCAGGGGAGCAGTTACTTTCAAAAGGGTTCCGCTGTCCTCACTAACAGCAATCACTGATTAACTGCCACTGATGATTGGTCAGCCTAAGAGTCCTAGAAATGCTGTTGCTCCCAAGACCACCAAGTTTTACTTCTGACCCCCCCAACCCCCACTGCAGTCACCATTCCGGGAAGCAGCCTTTATGGAGATGTGACATGGAAGCGGTTTCTGCAGGCTCTTTATCCCATGGCTTCTCAACATAGCTCCACAGCTATGTGGGGCAGTGAGGTGGCACAGTGGATAGAGCCCTGGCCTTGGAGTTAGGAGGACCTGAGTTCAAATGCAGCCTCAGACACATAATACTTTCTAGCTGTGTAACTCTGGGCAAGTCACTTAACCCCAATTGCCTCACTTTAAAAAAAAAAAAAGGCCAGCTAGGTGGCACAGTGGATAGAGCTCCAGCCTTGGAATCAGGAGGACCTGAGTTCAAATATGACCTAGCTGTGTGACCTTGGGCAAGTCACTTAACCCAGACTGCCTCACTTAAAAGGGAAAAAAAACAAAAAAAAAACCCCAAAAAAACAACAGTCACAGCTGTGGAAGACCTGGGGGAAGAGAGGGAGGGTGCATGTTGGATTTCTTGACATCAAAGTTCTTAGCATTGTCAAGTGCTAGTCAAGTTAAGAATTAGAATAAGATATAATTTCATCAGTGACAACATCACACCCATCAATGACACTTCAAAAAAAAAAAACAAGGAAGAAGATGCATTGCCATCTGTTTTATTACTACACCCTGAGGATTATGGGACCTTACAATCTTACTTGTACCTGAAACCTCCTATATATTCCTCCCTCCTTGAAATCAGGGACTGTCTCCAGTTTTCTATTTGTATCCTCACTACTTAGCACAATGATTTGCACTATGCAAATTTGTAATACTTTCTTATGATATACATAAATACGTATATGTGTGTATTCATAATGATTTATAATGCTTTGTGTTTCATTCATTCGTTCAGAGACCCCCAACAAGGTAAAATCTTTATGAATTAACAGAAGTTAATCCCAATGCTTAAAATGCACACAGCACCCCTTCCTGAAAATAGCATCTCTGTTCCCAGAAGAGATGCACGAACTGATAGAGAGGCTCATGCCCAGGACCTGTATGAGGTTCCCCTCTTGGCGGCTGCTTAGACTTTGCAGGCACACTTCACTCCCTCCCTGCTTCCCCCCAGCAAGAATCGGCAGAAATTGATTTTGCGTTGAGTTTCCTATGTGAGAAGGAATAGAGAAAGAAGCATGCTGCCTTTTTCCTGAGGTGGTCCTAGGTTAAGGACTGCAGAGGCTGCAGAGATTCTTCCCAGAATATTCTTCCCACACTCCTCCCTCCTGCAAAAAGTGGCAGACTCCCATTAACCTCAGTCAAAGAAGGATAAAGAAAAAGCCGAGGGAATAAGTAGGGCAAGGGGCAAGCATGAGTGGCTACACTGGGCCTGAAGAAAGGGGAACTGGAACCCAGTTGGGGCCAGTCCCTCCAGAAGCTACTTGGGTCTGGACCGAGACTGGTGAAACCTAAATCTCAATCTGAATGGAACCATGGGAAGAGGTTGAGGCAGCTTTGCAATACAACCGTAGAGAAGACCCTACCTGCAGAGAGGGGAGGAATCAGAAAGCCTCAGGAATATAAGGGGAAATGCAGAAACATCAAAAATTTTGAGAGAAAGAAAACAATAAAAACCCAGAAAATAATAATAATAATAACCATAATGATAATCCAATATTTATAGAGTGCTTATTATGTACCAGGCACTGGGCCTAGTGCTTTACAATTATCTCATTTGATCCTTGCAACAACCTTGAGAGGTAGGTGCTATTATTACCCCCATTTCACAGATGAGGAAACTGAGGCAAACAGGGGTTAAGTGACTTGCCCAGGGCCCTACAGCTAGTCTTTTTCTGAGGCTGGATTTGAACTCAGGTCTTCCTGACACCCTGCCCAGAGCTGTATCTACTTTACCATCAAACTACTCCATAAGCATAAGCAGATAAATCAACAGAAAGGATCCTAACACTAAAAGAAGACTCATTAATAAATATTACAAGGCAAAGGAAAGTGAACTAATATCTGTAGAATATCAAAAGAGCATGGAAACAACAAAAAGAAGTTATAGAATGAGTCTAGAAAAAAATGAAATATATAAGAGAATAAATTTGGAATGAATATATGTCAGAATGTTTAAAGGCAGAAATAAAAAAAAAGTTTAGTAGGCTAGAAAAAAAATCTATGGTGGGGAGTTTCTCTAAGAAAGCAAAAGAGAAAATATTAGGTTTGGTATGTAAAATATTGAAGTGAAGGAAAATCTGTCAAAAGAGAAGCTAACAATGAAAGAAAACAAGACATTCAACTTGAAGATCGGATGTGCAGAGGCAACTTAAGGATAATATGATTGAACAAAATAACCCTGAACAACTTGATAGAAGAAATAATATAAGAATACTCTATAGAACTTCTGAATACAGATGGCAAAGTACTAATTGAAAGAATCCAGTGATCTTTAGACAAAAGCAAGCCAAAAAAACCTTCTATATATCAGACTCCAAGATAAATTTAATGTAAATTTAAGGTAAATTTAATGATTTCAGTGACACCAAATTCTGCAATCAGCCAGGATGAAGAATTTTAAATTCAAGTAACAGAATTATTTCAAACCCAACAGAAACTGCAAGAAGAAAAAAATAATAATAGTGGAATAGTATATTCTGCAAAGCAAAGGATCTCTATCTGAAACTTAGAATGACATACTCTGCAAACTTGTATCTAATAATCAGTGAAAAAAGGTGATCATTCAACCGAAGAGACATTCCTTCCCTCCCCCCAAAAAAGATATGAACAGAATACTTGACTAGAAAACACCCCAGACAATAAGATACAAGAATTTAGACACAAGAAAGGTATAATTACAAAGGAAAGAATAAATAATGAAATTAATTACCCCATGTTTAGAGGTTATTTTAAAAAGAGAGAAAGGAAAAAAAAACTGGCCTGCACAGTTAAAAAAAAAAAAAAGGCAGGGTAAGATGATAGGGGAGTCACCAAGTTTTTTAAAAACACACAAGGGAATAGAGATGTTAAGTGAAATTTAAAGAAATAGGAGAGATGAAGGCAGAAGAGGAGAGCTAAAGGATTAAACCTCACAATCTCTTTACAGGTGAATGTGTATTTTATGGAACAGAATTAGAGTGGGAGAGTCCGTAAATGGGTAGAGGGGAGTAGAAGACAACAGCAATTGCATGATGTGCCGAATTTGGTGTCACTGAAATCATTAAATTTACCTTAAATTTACATTAAATTTATCTTGGAGTCTGATATATAGAAGGTTTTTCTGGCTTGCTTTTGTCTAAAGATTACTGGATTCTTTCAATTAGTACTTTGCTATCTGTATTTAGAAGTTGTAGAGAGCATTCTTATATCAAATTCATGGGTGAACAGTGGAGTGATGATGAGTTTCAGCAAGAAGAGGGGCTACAGAAGAGTGGGAAATGACACAGAAGGGAGGGATTGGATCTGGCAGTGAAAGGAGAGGGTCTCAACCCAGTGGGGGTAGGTACCCCTTTAAAGAGTACTTCATGGGGAAGGAGTCACATTGGAAGATGCAGACTTCATGACGTGCTGCTTTTTGGGGAAGTTAGTACATTCTCTTCTAAGTGTCGTGCTTCCTTGTACAACATCTTGTCCCAGGAGAAGGGATGTGAAAGTTCTTAGATATCCAGTCAGCACCCAGAAGGGTATGGGAGACATGAACCCAGAAATGAGATTAGGACCAGTATATTGGTAGAACTGGGGCAGTGTGAATGATCTCTCCCCTTTCCCTCTCCCCCCCCCCCACACCCCCCCCCCCCCCCACTACTGTAACACTAGCCAGGACTGTTTCAAGCAAGTAAGTTGTGGCACAGACCCACTTAACTGGAAAGGCAAAAAGGTATAACTTCTTAAATAAAAGAAAGGAAGAAGTTACTATAAGTAAAACCCCAAAAACTAAGGAAATGATTGACAAATTGGAATGGGGGTAGGTAAAGTAGGGAAGAGTGTATCAGAAAGGGGTCATACCATAGTACTTTAAACAAAAAGTATTGCATGGACAACATATTGACTTAAAAGAAAAAAAGGGCCTTTTAAAAGCACTGGAGACTCTGGAGGAAAAGCTTAAAAAAAAAACTTAGAGGAAAGACACAAGCCTAACTTTTATAATTTTAAATGTGAATGGACTAAACAATACAATAAAACAAAAGAGTTACAGAACAGACGGTGTCTCCTAGTAGGACCAGATCTTCCAGGTGGCTTACTCTTGGACCTAACTTTGGGTCCTTTGGGCAAGAGCATATAGAAGTAGTTTTTGAGTTTTTTCCAAAAAGCTCCTGAGACTCCAGAGAAACCTCCTTGCTGAATGATTTTTTTTTTATTCTTTCTGCTGGAACTTTTTATATGTTTTAAACCTCTGTACTGCTTTTAATCTTCTTTGAGAATTGCTTCATTCTGAGGGCATTGGAATATTATTTTAGCCAAAGGCGCTGTGTGGAGCATTACTCCAATGCTGGATAGAGACTCTGACAGAAGTAAGTGATCACAGAGAGGATAGAGGGCAATGTCGCACTATGTAATTTTGGACACAGTTATTTCTACCATGGAGCACTGCTTTTATCCATATTATATACCTTGCACATTGATACTTCTAAGAGTGAGGCAACAGAAAAAAGTTACAATGAGGCAAGATCTATAAAGGCATTAATGTAGTAGTTAGAAGAGGGAACTAAAGCCTGGTATTTTAGAAACCAACTCCAAAAGGAACATAAGGTAAAGGAGGAATAAATAAGGATATAGACCCTTAATCAACAGATTTCAGAATAGACAGGAAGGGAAGAGAAGTAACGGAAAGAACAAAACAAAATCTTAAGAGAAGGCACAGAAAAAGAAAACTAATAAATAGAAAAAGTTGAAGAGGGAAGGGCTTAACTACTTAACTGAAAGCAGAAAAAAGGATTTAACTTATTAAATAAAAGGAAAAGTAAAGTAGGTAAAACCCCCAAACTAAGGAAAGGATTGACTATCTTGAGTTGGGGCAGGTAAATCAGGGCAGAAAACCTGTGAAAATGGAATTACACCACAGTAGCTTTAGCAGGACTAATTGTTGAGATAATGTATTGACTTAAAAAGGGAAAAGAATTTTTAAAAAATACTGGAGACACCAGAAGAAAATCTTCAAAACAAAAACAAAACTTGGAAGAAAGCTACAAGAATTTTACATTTGAATGAACTAAATAAAACAAAAGTTACATAATATATTAGAAAAAAAACCCCCACAATTCTTGACTTATGAGAAATATATCTAAAAAAGGAAAGACAGGTCTAAAATCAAAATGAGAGGACAGAACTAAATTTACTACATACCAGGTAAATCCAAAAAAAAGTAGGGATGCATCAGACAAAGCAGAAATTATGCTATCAGACAAAGCAAAAATAAAAAATTCACTTTATCAAGAGAGGTAGATGAGGAAATTGCATTTAAGCTTAAAGGGACCATATTAAACCTCTGCTCCAAATCACATAGCTTCTAAATTCTTTATGTAACAATTAACTGAATTTCTTTTATTTTATTTTATTTTTTTTTAGGCAATTGGGGTTAAGTGACTTGCCCAGGGTCACACAGCTAGTAAATGTCAAGTGTTTGGTCTGAGGCCGTATTTGAACTCAGGTCCTCCTGACTTCAGAGCTGGCGCTCTATCTACTGTGTCATCTAGTTGCCCCCAATTAAATGAATTTCTGAAAGAACAGATTGCAATAGTTACAGTAGGAAATGTTAATATTCCTCTGTAAGAGCTGGACACATCTCATAAGATAAAAAGGAAAATGCTGTACAGAATTGAGCAAGCTTTTGGAGAATTTAGAGCAAAAAGATTTATTTTGTCTTTTAGAGTTTCTGTGGCCACAGAATTCGTCATTCAGTAGCCAATCTGGTGATGGACCTTTCTGAATTTAGCTTAGTCCTCAGACAACAAATAGAGAATCTGTAACCAGGTTCCTTTTTGGAACGTTGGCGGAGGATCTGCCACAGATGGTATAATGAAGCATCCAAATAGGACTTTATATTCCTTCATTTGCTTTACTTTAATGATTTTTTGGGGGGGGGACTAGGCAATGGAGTTGTGACTTGCCCAGGGTCACACAGCTATTAAATGTCAAGTGTCTGAGGCTGGATTTGAACTCAGGTCCTCTTGACTTAGGGCTGGTACTCTATTCACTGTGCCACCTAGCTGCCTCCTTTAATGTTTTTTTTAAGGTGGTCTTGCCTCTACTGGCTTTCTTCCCCTCACCCTGATCCCCTCTTCTCTAACCCAGTAAACATATATTGTTGTTGTTATTTAGTCATTTCAGTCTTGTCTGACTTTTTGTGACCTCATTTGGAGTTTACTTGGCAGAGATATTGGAGTGGTTTATCATTTTCTTTTCCAGTTCATTTTATAGATTTGAACTTAGGAAGATGAGTCTTCTTGACTCCAGGCCCGGCACTCTATCCACTGTGCCACCTAGTACCTACTATGTGTTAAGTGCTAGGGATACCATTAATAAACAGTGAGACAGGGGAAGATAGGTGACGTAGTATATAGAGCACCAGCCCTACAGTCAGGAGGACCTGAGTTCAAATCCGGCCTCAGACACTTGACACTTAATAGCTGTGTGACCCTGGGCAAGTCACTTAAACCCAATTGCCTCACCAAAAAAACAAAACAAAACAAAAAAACAAACAAACAAACAAAAACCACAGTAAGACAATCCCTGCCCTCAAAGAGCTCACATTGTAATAGGGGGAGAGAACACACAAGAGGATGCAGGAAAGTGGATGGGGGAGGACTCTCATTTTCTGTGGACTTGATCCAGGCAGAGCAGCAGATGCAGAGCAGAGTAAGCAAAAATCCAGTTTCTGCCCTCCATAAAAGTAGGCATCAAGAAGAGTCTTGTCTTCCACCCTGCAATACAATCAGAGGGGAGAGGAGGCTGAGGGAGGTAATGTCAGTCAAGGCTTCAGTTAGCAGCATGGTGATGAGATTAGGGGTAAAGAGCTTAACCTGGGGGGGGGGGCAGGGTGTGAACTAAACCCATGGGAGATGAAGGAAGTAAGGCTTTGAGGGAGCAGAGGTGGCGCGATGGATAGAGTGCAGGGCCTGGCAAACCACTCCAGTATATCGGACAAGAAAACCCCAAATGGGGTCACAAAAAGTCAGACATGACTTAAAACAACAACAAGGCCTTGAGAGGTGACATAGTGAACAGAATGGGGACTAAAATCTATATTTGAATCTCAGACAAGTGCTTTTTCCATCATACCATGGCTCTTTGGGCATTTTTTTTATCAAATGCTTTTTTTTCCCCCATAAATAAAACAACCTTTATACTTAAAGCCATAGTCTTTATATAGTCTTTAAATTTAAATATAGTCTTTATATAGTCTTTAAATTTAAGAAGTTTGAAATTTCTGTTTGTATTGCTTATTTCTTAAGTTTATTTTATTTGTTTTAAAATGTTTTGTATAACATTTTCAAACACACTGAATTAAAGTATTTTTTTTGCAGACCAATTTTGCAAGAAGAGAGAAAAATAGTGATAAAAAATGGTCGACATCCTGTGATTGATGTGTTATTGGGAGAGCAGGATCAATATGTTCCCAATAGTACAGATTTGTCAGTAAGTATTATGATGAAAACCAAGTAGGCAAGTTTAACTTTTGACCCTGATTTTATGTGTGTGTGTGTGTGTGTGTGTGTGTATGTGCCAAATGCCTAATTAATAATTTACCTAAGTTTTTGTTTTACGAGGATCAACACTGGAAGGACATTTTCTCTATGATGCTGTGCCCCTGTCAGTGCTAGTACTGGTGAAGAATCATATGTTGACTAAAATATTTGGCAGATAAAGGATTTGCCCTAGTTATCAATTCTTGTTAACTCAGTTAAAAAAAAATCTCATATTCATATAAATGCCCAAATGAACAAATGGCAGTAGAGTCAAACTACAGTGATTTGCAGTGATACTTCATTAACTCTTAGTGCCTTGTCTGCCCGCATCCTTTCCATCCCTCAACACACATCACTTCTCTAATTTTTTTCTAATCTGGAGTTTTGATCTCTTAATACAGTAAGGACCTAAAACTCTAATGACTTCTGTAACTTAGAATAAATCTCATAGTTTTTTGATACTACGTTTTAATATTGTACAAAGCCTTGTTGAACTTTTATGATACCTAATTTCCATAACCTTAGTTCTTACTAAGAAAATGCATAAATGGCCTCATTTATTAGATTAAGCTAATAAACATTAATGCGTTTAAAAAAATACTATACAAACATTTGTTTCTTTTCATTTCCCACAATACCAATAGTTACTTTTAGTTGGAAAAATAATATAATTGGACCATTTGAAATTTCTATAGTTTGGTTTCTATTTTGTTTACAAATTGCTTTAATCATTTGCTAGCACAACTTGAATAATTAATTTATTTTAACCATTTTTATTGGTTTTGAAAAAGCTCATGCTGTTTAATAAGGTATCTTTTGGGAAGCTGAAATATCATTTCTACCAAATTACAAGAAAGTTTTCAGAAATAATGAACCACCATATTAAAACTTTTGCAAAGTAAGTGTTCTGTTTTATCCTAGCAGAGGAATACATTTCTGGATGCTCTGAAATATCAGTAGCTTTTATAGACCCTTTTTCTAACATTAGTGTAGGAGTTGATGTAGAATTGTTGCTATGGTGAAATGCGTTCTTTGTATGGCATGAATTTATATAAGGATAGAGTTAAGAAAAAAAATTAGGAAAAACTTGTTTTAAAACATTTTATGGTAGGTAATTACAAATCATACTGTGGAGGGGGAAATCCTTTTAGCCAACAGCACAGCTAATTTTGATAATGATGTAATTTAAAAAGTCAGCTTTTTTGGAGCATATACAATTGAGATTCCGTATCATATGAAGTTTTTCACATATTGCTTCTGATATAGCCATTTCTCCAATGATTCCCTTCCAAGCTATGCTAAGCACTTTCTCATATTCTGGGACCAAAAAAACAAAGCAAAAAAGCCCCTCTAAACCTCCTTTGCTTCATCTCCTTGATTTTTGGTATCATCTATAATCCTTGTATACCTGCATATTAGTCATAACTGCAAGGACTAGCTAACTCATCTCCCAAAAAGGCTCTCCAAAGCTCTGAGCAGTCTCATTTAGGTACACATTTACTATAAGCCCCAACATACTACAAAGAATACTTGGGGCTTGGGTATTTTGCCTACTCATTCCCAGTTCTAAGCCTAAATGTACATTTTATGCTCTAGGTACTGTCCGTGGCATTCAGGGCCTTGGAGTAACTAATCCCACTTGTTCTAGCCAGCCTTATCTCTCAGTACTCGCCAGTAAGGATCATCCTCTCTAATCAGACCAGTCTCTTTATTCTCCCTCCAGAGTCATTTTTTTTTCTGTGCTTTTATTTGTTATTTCTCCATATAGGAATAGCAAATGTCCTCTTTATTGCGTATCAAAATTCTGCTTTTCTTTCAAGGCCAAGTTAAGTTACAAAACTAATCTAACACATTCGGGTCTCTCTTGTCTCTGAGCTTCCCTGTGGGAAAAGCTACACTCCTGTAGTCTTTGCTTATATTCTGTTATGTAATTTCCTTTAATTATTCATGTATATAAGACTTGTCTCCCACAAAAAATTATGAGCTGCCTAAAGAAAGGGGGAAAGTGCCTTATATTTCTTTTATTTCTAACAGCACCTAGCGTGGTTCTGAATAGTAGCCATTGCTTGATAAGTATTTGTTGGTTTATGATTGGGGTTGTATCTTTTAGGCACAGTGAGTGAGGGTTGCAGAGAGGGTAAAGGCATGTTTGTTTCTAAACGTGCTCCCAGTAACAGTTGTTCACATCTGTTGCTGGGTAGCTCAGAGAATGGAACGTTGGGTCCCCATTGACTTTTCCAACATTGCTTTTCTTTTTGATGGAATATTATAATGATCTTACTTCTTGATCTTTTAGACTACTAAAAAAAAAAATAACCATAGAAGCCCAGTTCTTCTCTCTTAATGATTTAGGGCTGAGTAGTAGCAGGTGAAAAAATGAACTGTTTAAATGCATATTATAAATATATAAACTATGATAATTTTAGCATAAAGATTTATAAATGAAACCTGTATTTTCCTACCCATTCAGAGTCTAAGGTGTTTTATAATTCTGGGGATAGGTCATAGAGATGTTTGAGGAGAAGATAGAAGATAGATGGAAGTGAAGGGAGGAGCCTATATATTTATCTTGGGTGAGGAGTGAAAATTGAATCTAACCACTTTGAATCTGCTTTTGTCACAAATATTAGGGTTCTTTGTTCAAGACTTTTAGCAAGGTTGCCAGATATAACCATAATCACAGAAGCAAGGCAGTTATTTGTGGAGGGTAGGAAAACCAGAGCTAATAATAATAATTTGTGTATGTGTATGTGGAGGGAGAGGTGGTTCTTTATCACTGATCCTCACAACAGAGTGGTGAGATAGATACTATTATTATCCTCATTTTACAGAAGAAACTGAGGCAGAGAGGTTAAGTGACATGTCAAGGGTCACACTGCTAATAGATGTCTTAAATGGAATTTGAACCCAGATTGTCCTGACTCCAAGTCTACCATTCTAACCACTACACCATACTTCTCTCTATATACAACCAAGCTATACTCAGAAGCCTCTTATAGGCCGTATGAAAAAGCATGGAGAGCCAGAGCCCCTGAGCTGGTTTTTGAACATGGCTCATTACATGACAGTTTTAGAACTGCTTGTGTTGGAATAAGGAAAAGGAAGAAAACAGGGTGACATCCTCTTAATGGCAAAGTGGGATGGCTCTTGTGTTCTTGGTGTGGTTTTCCCTGTTCATTTTTGTTGTATTGCCCCATGTTGTATGTGTCTCTGGGGAAGTCTTGTGTACTGAGTTGCGATGTTAGTTGTGGGCTTCCTCAGGTCCCGAGGATAGCAATTTAACAAAAGGCTTATTCACCATAACTATCATAAAGTCAGTAACAGACGCATCCTCGATAACACCTTATGATCATTCCTTATTCTCTGGCATGCCGTTGTCAGACTCATAGTTGGAAGGGGCCTGGGAGACCATCTAGTCTCCTCTACAACATACCTAGCACATGATGATCCAAGCTGTGACATCAGTAAGCATTTATTATGTGCTTACTATGTGCCAGGCATGCTAGGATGTTTCTTTAAAAAGGCAATAACAGCCTCTGCCCTTGATTTTTACATCTTTTTTTCCCCAGTCAATTAATAAGCATTAATCATTTATTTTATTATTTTTTTTAGATTTTTTCTTTTTTCCCCTTTTTTAAAAATTTATTTATTTTTAGTTTTCAACCTTCACTTCCACATGATTTTGAGTTCCAAATTTTCACCCCATTTCACCCCTCCCCCCACCCCAAGATTCATTCTGAATACCCCTTCCCTTAGTCTGCCCTCCCTTCTATCTCTCTCCCCCTTCTCTTATCCCCTTCCCCTTCTATTTTCCTGTAGGACAGGATAGATTTCTGTATCCCATTTCCTGTATTTCTTATTTCCCAGTTGCATGTGAAAACATTTTTTTTAAACATGTGTTTTTAAAACTTTGGGTTCCAAATTTTATCCCTTCCTCCCTCCCCACCCACCCTCATTGAAAAGGCAAGGAACTCAATATAGGTTATACGGGTGCAGTTATGTATAACACTTCCATAGTAGTCATGTTGTGAAAAACTAACTCTATTTCCCTTAATCTTATCCTGCCCCCCCATTTATTCTATTCTTTCTTTTGACCCTGTCTCTCCTCAGAAGTGTTTGCTTCTGATTACCCCCTTTCCCAATCTGCCCTGCCCTCTATCATCTCCCTGCTCTCTTGTCCCCTTCCCCCCTTTTTTCCTGTAGGGTAAGACAGATTTCCGTATCCAATTGAGTGTGTATGTTATTCCCTCCTTAAGCCAAATCCTATGAGAATAAGATTCACTCATTCCCTTTCACCTTCCTGTTTTCCCTCCACTGTAAGAGCCTTTTTGCCTTTTCTTTTCTGTTTTTTTTTTGTGAAATAATGTACCCCATTCTACCTCTCCCTTTCTCCTTCTCCCAGTATAATCCTCTCTTACCCCTTAATTTTATTCTCCAGATATGACCCCTTCATCTTCAACTCACCCTATGCCATCTATCTATCTGTCTGTCTGTCTATCTGTCTATCTATCTATCTATCTACACATACATATAAGTTTTTCCTCCAACTACCCTAATACTGACAAAGGTCTCATTAGTTATAAATATCATCTTTCCATGTAGGAATGTAAACAGTTCAACCTTAATAAGTCTCTTGTGATTTCTCTATCCTGTTTACCTCTTCATGTTCCACTTGAGTCTTGTATTGGAAAGTCAAATTTTCTATTCAGCTCTGGTCTTTTCATCAAGAATGCTTGAAAGTCCTCTATTTCACTGAATGACCATTTTTTTCCCCTGAAGGATTGTACTTGGTTTTGCTTGGTAGGTGATTCTTGGTTGTAATCCTATCTCCTCTGACCTCTGGAATATTATATTCCATGCCCTGCGGTCCCTTAATGTAGAAGCTGCTAAATCTTTTGTTATCCTGATTGTGTTTCCACAATACTTGAATTGTTTCTTTCTGGCTGCTTGTAATATTTTCTGCTTGACCTGGGAACTCTGGAATTTGGCTACAATATTCCTAGGAGTTTTCCTTTGGGGATCTCTTTCAGTAGGAGATCAGTGAATTCTTTCAATTTCTATTTTGCCCTCTGGTTCTAAAATATCAGGGCAGTTTTCCTTGATAATTTCTTGAAAGATGATGTCTAGGCTCTTTTTTTGATCATGGCTTTCACATAGTCCAATAATTTCTAAATTCTCTCTCCTGGGTCTATTTTCTAGGTCAGCTGTTTTTCCAATGAGATATTTCACATTGTTTTCTAATTTTTCATTCTTTTGGATTTGTTTTGGAATGTCTTGATTTCTCATAAAGTCACTGGATTCCAATTGCTCTATTCTAATTTTTAAGGAAGTATTTTCTTCAAAAAGCTTTTGGACTTCCTTTCCCATTTGACCAGTTTTGCTTTTGAAGGCATTCTTCTCCTCATTGGCGTTTTGGACCTCTTTTGCCATTTGGGTTAGGCTATTTTTTAAGGTGTTAATTTCTTTAGATTTTTTTGGATCTCCTTTAGTGAGCTGTTGACTTGTTTTTCATGATTTTCTTGCATCACTCTCATTTATCTTCCCAGTTTTTCCTCTACTTTTCTTACTTGTTTCTCAACCATCCAGGTTGTCTTGGGCTGGAAATTTGTTTCACTCTGTCTTTTTGTGGGTTATGCTGCTTTAGAATTTGTTTAGAGCCATTTTTTTACAGGTATTTGGAGGGGTTTGGTGGAGAGCTCGAGCAAGTTACTGCTTTCACTCTGCCATCTCGGCTACACCCCTGAAGTTTACATCTTAATGGAGGAGACAGTATGTAATAACTCAGTACATACAAGATAAATCTGGAGTAGCTGAAACAGATGCTAAAGAAGGAATAGAACTTATTAGCTTTTGAGGCAACTCAATCCAATCTTGAGTCTCTCCAGAAATTTTTCCTTATATCATGTGTAAATATGATTGTCTGCAACTTCCACTCATGTCTTCTATTTCTTCCATTTGGGGCAAACAGAACAAATGTGATCCTTCTTCCATGTGACAATCCTCCAAGTAGTTGAAAACAATTCTAGGCTAAACATTTTCAGTTCTTTCAACCATCACTCATATGGCATGATCCCAAAGTCTGCCCTGGTCACCCTCAAAATTAAGTGTTCTTCGTAAAACGTGATGAGCAAAACTGAGCATATTACTAAAGATGTAATCTGACCAGAATACTGACAGAATACAATGACACTATAACTTGCCTCTTTCTGAACACTAAATTTGCATTAGATACTTTTGGCTGCTATATTGGGCTCTTCACCTATATTCAGCTTTGATTCCACTAACCTCCTAGTTCTTAATCATAAAAACTATTATCTAGATGCATCTCCCTGTCTTGTACTTGTGAAGTTAATTTTTTTTAAACCTAAGTATTGTAAGACACTTAAGAATCCAAGATCAAGGAAACCTGACACTGGAATCCACAGTGGACTGCATGGTCAGTCATGGTTTACCTGGCTTCTGTCTTCAATTTCTCCTTTTTTTCCAACCCAGTTCTTACTTCTACTTTCAGCTTTGTCTATGTGCACAATTTTAAATTTGCTACTGAGAATTTGATGAGCATTTCCCTTAGTCTCCATCCCATCACCCACTGTAGTCAGCAAATATAGTAGGCTCCCATTTATCTAGAATGGTCAAAGAATTGGTTATTCTTATTAATTTATTATATTCTAGTTAACTGAGTTACTCAGTACCTGAATTACTGAATGGAGCAGAGAGGGGAGGGGCAAAAATTCCCTTGGCTGATACCCATAAACTACTCATCCACAACTTCTGTTAGAGGTTTGCTTGGGTCTCTAAGAAGTAACTTGCCTATATTCACACAGCTCCTTTGTGTCAGATGCAGGACTTGAACCTGGGTTTTCCTGATTTCTGGCCACTTTTTTACTTTACCTCACTACTACTCATATATGGATTGCCAATGTTCAAATACCTAGAATTAATCAAATACATTTAACATTAAGCAATAAAGTAGACATAATTTAATCTTTGATCATGAAATAAAGAAATTAAAGGACCTTAAGGTCATAATAATGAATATTAACTATATAATAACCTGGAAGCAGAGGGTGGTTCCAGTAATTTGGGCTTTCTGATTGGGATAATAAAGAAATAGGAACCCACTTCATTTGTGATTGCTGATTTTTCCAAATGCAGGCTGGTTCATGACTTAGCTTCTTTCTGGGTTGGTTAATAGTCTTTAGCACAGAAGAGTCCGCAGTTTCTTGTTTGTCTTTTTGTAGGTGTAAATACAGAAAAAGTCATTGACACACAATCATTTCTGAGTGACTGTTTCAAGGACTTGTGGTGGTGTTTGCATCAGTTGAGCTGGAAGAATTCCTCAGAGCATTGGCAGTAAAGTCTGATACTGAGTTTGTAATGCAAGACTGAGTGAACAGTGTTATATTTTAGACTTTTTTCTTAAAGGAGCATTTTAAAATTATATGTGTGTGTGTGTGTGTGTGTGTGTGTGTGTGTATGTATACACATGTGTTTTAAAAAGCAAACAGAATTTTGGTAGTAATGTCTGGTGTTAATGAGTTAACCAATTGTAGGAAGGCTTGACTAGTCAAGAATTAACCAACTAGTGTAATTCTCAGGGAGCTACTTGCTCAGGGAGCAAGCCTTTGAGAGTTAGAAAATATTCGAGGCACAGCACTGCCTGAGGCATCCCGTGAAACACCCCCAGTTTCAGCCCAGAGCCAGCTCAGTGCTGCCGGCTTGTCCATTCCCTCAGTTCAGGATTCTGTATAGGGATGGGCAGGGATCCGAGAAGAGTTCAGTAAGAACTTCCTTGTACTTGAGAAAAGAAGAAGCCTTGCCAGCCTGCTGCCAGTGAATGGTTTGACACCATCCTACCTCCTTTTCTGAGCTCCACGTTGACCTCCTCCACCAAACTTGGTACGCCACCACCATTTTCCTTCATCCCTACTTCTTCTGTCCTCCAGGAGATTAACACCTCTCTCTTTTCCCTGGCTGTGCAAAGACTCCTACTATTATGATACTACCTCTTGAGGGGCTCTGCTTTCTTGCCTCAGGCCTGTTCTCTCAAGGAGTGCGCCATGCTCCTAAACTCTCTCTCATTCCTTTCTCTACCCCAATCAAAACTTTGCCATAGTGCTGAGTCATTTGAAAAACTTATTAAACTAAAGGAAACTTGTGATGATTTTGTGATTCACATTAAGACATTTATAATGGGCTGCTCCCCTATCCATTAGCTACATGATTTTTTAAAAAAATATTTTTATTGATCCCTTTTGTCTCTTTGTCATACTTTTTTCAAACTCTGCCTCCTCCATATTGAACCCCCCTGGTGATGAAGAAAAACAGTTAAACAAAAATGTCCCACATAGGGCCCCATTTGACAATGTATACACATTTTTTTTCTAGTAGTCCCACATTTCTCTGCCAAGAGAGGAGGTTTGTTTTATTATTTATTCTCTGGGCCTCTCACTGGTTTTTCTATTACTTAGAGTTCAACTTACTTTTAGTGATCTGTTCGTTTACATGCTTGTTGTCATTGTATATATTGTTCTTTTGATTTTACTCATTTTGCTCCATATCAGTTCTTACAAACTTTGCCATGTTTTCTGGAATTCTTTGGGTTGTTTTTTTTTTTTTTTGTCATTTCTTACTGCATAATAATATTCCATTACATCCATATACTGTAGTTTTTTTCAGATATTCCTCAGTCATCCACTTTATCCCCAGGTCTTTGCTACCACAAAAATTGCTCCTTTAAATATTTTGGTAAATACTGAACTTTTGTTTCAGACTTTGACCTTTAGGGGATACTTGTCCAGAAGGGTCACTTCTGAGTCAAAGGGTATAGATAGTCCATTTACTTTTCTGGCCTTATACCCAAATCGTGATCCAGAACACCTGGACCACTTCAACTCCACCAGCATTGCATCAGTGTGCTGGTCTTCCCACAGTGACTATTTTTTAATCACAGTTTCCTGTTGCCTTTTATTGTCAGTCATATGTTAGGCATTCACTTCAGTTGAACCAACCTCCATTAAGAACCTATTATATTCAGGGTGCTATGCTAGAACACTGAGGATATAAATATAACAAAAGGTAAAAGAAAACAGTCCTTGAACATTGTGTAATGATTAGGCTTGCTTATCCCCCAGTCTCCTAACTTCTAGTTTTAGCAGCTTTAGATTCTTAAAAAAAAAACCGACAAAAAACAAAAAAAACAACCATTGAAGTAGGCTTTTCTCCTATTGCTTATTTCTCAGAGTGAGTTCTATCTGCTTAGTCAGGGAATATTAACATTGAGGGGAACCCTAGAAATCATCTAGTCCTGGGGTCCTTAAGGTTTTTATTGTGCCATCAACCCCTTTGGCAGTCTGATGAAGCCTAGAGACCCTTGCTCAGAATAATGTTTTTAAATGCATTGAATGTATAGAATTACTAAGGAAGTTGATTATGTTGGAATACAATCATCAAGATTTTTTTTTTAAAACAAGTTCACAGACTCCAGGTTAAAAGAATGCCTGACATAGTCCATTCTCCTTATCTTGCAGAAGAGGAAGCTGAAATACAAATTCATGTAGCTTGTTAGTAGCAGAGTCAGGACTAGATCCGAATAGTCTCCTGAGTGAGCATTGGTCCATGATCCATTCTAACGTACCATACTACCCCTACTGAACCACACGCCTTTAGTTTGCTTTGTTCTTTGTGGATGTGATCTAAACATTTTGACATGCTAGCAGAATTACAGGGTCATGCAATACAATGCTGCTACTCAAAACTTCTTTGACAGGTGATCTCATCTATACAAATCACCCAATAGAAGCCTTAAGCTTGTCTTATTAATATAAATGACACCCCTCTCCTGGGGTTCCTAACGAGTCCTAGAATCTGCTTTCCAAGAACCAAATAGTCCACCCCCAACTGTCTTAGTCTTTCTTGAGGCTCAAACTATGCTAAAAATCCTCCCCAAAGTAGAAAGGATTAAGAATAGGCTTAAGTTTACTTTTTTCTACTAGCAGCAGAAAACTGTTTGAGTCCATCCTACTCAGTTTGGACATGGGTTTTGCTAGCGTGAAATTGTTTTGCTTAAAGTAATTTACTTAAAGTAATCATTTAACTGGAATCTTTTAGCTCCCTCCCTTGCTTTGAAAGCTTCACCTTTGTCTCCTTTTTGTCCCTCATTACTAGTTCAATATGAGGTAATATCTCCATATAAAGAATTGTAGCATTCTGATGCTAGAAGGCACTTTAAAAATCACCTAGTCCAGCATTTTAAAAAACGTGTTTTATAAGTGAGTATGATTTCCAAGATAATACATGTATAATATGTGTATTCCAGAGAGGCAGATTTTGGTTCAGTATCAGGAAAATGTTCCCAATTGCAATGGGTTGCTTAAATAGATTCTTTTCAATGGAGACTTTCAAGTAGAGGCTGATCATGTACTGGCAATGCTGAAGAATGGATTCTTGGTTATAGACAGGTTGGACTAGAGGCCTCTGAAAGTGGCCTCTGATTCTGTGGGGGTGGAGGGGAAGCAGGGTATTGAGATGGGCAGTAATGGTATGTGTGTGTATGTGTGTGTTTGTATTGAATGACATAGTGAGAAGTAAATCTCTTTGGTCAGGATAGATGTGGACGGTGTGAAGGAAAACATAGGTGTATTTGACAGGGAAGAATGGGAGAGGAAGAAGAGGAAGATGGGTAACTAGGTAGCACAGTGGATAGAGCACCGGGCCTGGAGTTAGGAAGACCTGAGTTCAAATGTGGCCTCAGACACTTACTACTTGTGGGACCCTAGCCAAGTCATTAAACCTTATTTGCCTCAGTTTCTTCATTTGTGAAATGAGCCGGAGAAGGAAATGGCAAACCACTCCAGCATCTTTGCCAAGAAGACCCCAAATGGGGTCACAAAGACTCTGACATGACTGAAATGATGAACAGCAAGAACTCGTAAAGGCTTACATGGACAAGGAATGGGGGTAATTAAATAAAATTACATGTGGGACTGCCATTTTGTAGAACCAATAGCATTGGACTTTCATCATTGTATCCTAAATACCAGCACAGTTTTAGTTCTACAGTGCAACCCCATTGTGCCCTCTCCCACTCTTCCCTGACATATACATCGATGTCTTCTTTCCCACTTTGTCCACATCCACCCTGACCACAGAATTATCTCTTATTATGTCTACTCAATGCACGCACACACACACACACACACACACACACACACACACACACACACTTACTGCCCACCCTCAACCCCCTGCTTTGCCCCCACATGCAGAATCAAAGGCCACCTTCAGAGACCTTTAGTCCAACCTGTGTATAACCAAGAATTCATTCAGACTCTATTTGAAAGTCTCCATTGAAAGGAATCTACTTAGGCAACCCATCCCATTTGGGAACAGCTCTGATTATTGGAAACATTTTCCTGATATTGAACCAAAGTCTGCCTCTCTGGGAAATTCCACCCATTTCTCCTTATTTTGCCCTGTGGTTCCAAGTGAAACAATATAATAACTCTTCTAAATGAAAACCATTCAGACACTTGAAGACAGCATTCATATCCTTCCTGAGTCTTTTGCTCTCCAGGCTAAATATCCCCCATTCTTTCCTATGTCACTGTTTGCAGTTTGTTCACCATCCTGGTCATGGTCTTCTGGACGTGGTCTAGTTTGTTAGTGTCCATTTCAAAAATGCTGTACCAGAGCTGAATAAAATGCTTTAGATGTGGTTTGACCAGGGTACAGAGTACAGTGGGACCGTCACCTTCTTTGTTCTGGACACTCTGCCTTTCTTGATAGAACCTTAATAAGCATTAGCCTCTTTGGTTGTCTTGACATATTTTTAACTCACATTGAGTTTTGTAGTCCACTAAAACCTCTGGATCTTTTTTGATCCTTATCTAGTCATCTTTCTGCCATCTTATATTTGTTTCATTGATAATTTTAAACCCTGGTATAGAATTTTATATTTATTCCTCTTGAATTGTATTAGATTTGGCTCATCTTTCTAGTCTATTGAAATGTTTTTGAATACAAACTTCATCCAACGTATATTAACTATACCTCCCAGCTTCCTGTCATCTGCAAATTTTGATAAGCATGTCATCTATGCCATCATTGAAGCTATTAATAAAAATGTTGAATCTACAAGGACAGATCCCTGGAGCACTCCACTAAACCCTTTTCTTCAGGCTGACATAGAGAATTAATGACTCCACTCTGGATCCAGTCATTCAACCAGTTACAAATCTACTTAGCTATACTGCCCTTGAGCTTATATCTCTTAATCTTGTTCACAGGGATATAATGAGAAACTGTCAAATAATTTGTCAAAACTTTGCTGTGCTGTGTACTCTGTTTCCAGCATTTTCTTAATCAGTTTCTTGGTCAGAGAAGGAACAGAAGTTATTTTAGTGTATGACCTATTCCTTATAAAGTCATACTGATTTGGGGATCACCATTCCCTTTCTGAGCATTTGTTCACCAACTGCCCATTCATATTAAGTTCTAAAATGTTGCCAGGATTTGAAGTTGAGTTTGCCAGCTTCTGGTGTACAGAATATACCTTCTTCACTTTTTGGAAAAGTCAAGGCAGCATTTTCCTCTCTTCAGTCCCATGGTACCACTCCTCTTGTCTATGATCTCTCAGAGATCAGTAATAGTAGCTCATCTTCCAGTTCTTTCAGTACCCTAGGATCTAGGCCATCTGGAATTGGCAACTTTCATTCTGAGTGCTCTGTTACCAATGGAAGGACTCCATCATATTGCTTGTCTTTCACACATATACATCACTGTCTTCCAAATATTCTGCGTCTGACACCCGTGTATCTTCCTTCACATTGTTTTTCCCACATCTCTAGTTGACTCCAGAGTTCCTCCAATCCCTTTCTTTATCCTAGGGCTATTTCACAGTCTTTGATTGACCCCAAAGCTTATATCAAACCATAATTTATAGATTCCATCAATATATTCCAAACCAAAAGGTGTTTTTGGCCAAATTATTTTAGAAAACCCTAATCTAGACAAGCCACCTGTTTTTATGGCTGCAGAAACTGAGTCCCCTAGTAAGTGGATCACTCAGAGTGACAAAGCTATTGAATATCATAATTAAATGTCTAAAACTTTCCCTCACTAATGGCAAGAATATCCTGTAATCTACTCTGAAGTTTGAGACTAACTCCCTAACTTTCATATCAGTATTATTTTCCCATTAAACCAAATGAATTGCTGATTGGTAAAATTCTAGGCAGATTTATAGGATATTTTTTTTAAGGGAGCCTAATTTTTTTTTACTTATTTGTATTTTTTATAGTTAATTAATTTATTTTTAGTTTCCATAAGATTTTGAGTTTTAAACTGTCTCCCCCTCCCTCTCCTTCTTCCCCAAGACAGCATTCAATCTGATATAGGCTCTATTTATACATTCATATTAAATATATTTTCACATTAATCATGATGTAAAAAGAACCACAAGAAAGAAGAAACAGAACAACTAAAGAAAAGGAGAGCAAATAACATGCTTCCATCTGCAGTCAGACTCCCAAGTTCTTTCTCTGGACATGGATGGCATTTTCCACCATAAGTCTTTTGGAGTAGTCTTAAAGGATCCTTGCATTGCTGAGAAGAGCTAAGTCTATCAAAGTCAGTCATTACACAATGTGGCTGTTACTGTGTACAATGTTCTCCTGGTTCTGCTCACTTCACTCAGCATCAGACCATACAAGTCTTCCCAGGTTTTTCTAAAACTGCTTGCTCATCATTTCTTTTAGCACAATAGTATTCCATTACATTCATATACCACAGCTTGTTCAGCCATTCCCCAATTGATGAACATCCCCTCAATTTCCAGTTCTTTGCCACCACAGAAAGAGCTGCTATAAATACTTTTTGTATGTGTGGGTCCTTTTTCCTGGATTTATAACCTGGAGGACTCATGTAACTGGACCTCCTCACTTTACTGGCATGGGGTTGTCCACATTCTTGTGAGCTAGGGTAGTGTCAGCAGTGGGATCCTAGAGAAGGCTGACTTAGATGAGTCAGCAGCACACCCCCCCCCCCAACATTAGAAAGGGCAATTCAATCTCCCAGTTATAGTTATAAGTAAGAAGCTGGTTGGGGAGGGAGATGTGGAGAGTGACACAGAAGTGACACATTGTTATCCCTTCCACATTGCGACTTTCCCCATCACGGTTTCAGTATATTGTGGGTCGGCATAAGAAATTAAATGGGAATTTGGGGGAAGTTTTGTGGAAGCTGCAGACAACACAGAAGTTTAAAAACTCAGAAATACATGTATAGTATTGTATAATATCAACCCACATTTTATAATAAAGTACTGTAAACACCCCATAAAAGAAAAAGAAGAAATTCAGATTTCTTTTCTGGTATGAAGGGAAGACCAAAAAATTTTATGCAGATTTTCCAGATTGCAGGGGCACCACGCCCCTAACTCCCATAATATGGAAGGGATAAGTGTAATAGTCTATTTCTCTGTCTCTTTCTCTGTCTCCTCTGTCTCTCTGTCTCTCTCTGTCTCTCTCTGTCCCTCTTCTGTCTCTTTCTAAGTGACCTCAGAAATTTGGCTTTGAGACCATTTGCAGTCATTTACATAAACTACTTGGAGAGCTCCTATGGTGTAGTGAGTAGATAATAGGTCCTGGAGCCAGGAACAACTAGATTCAGATCCTGCCTCAGGCACATAATAGCTGTGTGAATACAGGTATTATCACTTATTCCCTTACTGTGCTGCCATCCAGCCATCTCAGTCTGTATAAATTAGAGACAAGTAGCTGGTCCATCTCAGTGGAGGAAATTTCCTAAAAACAGTCAAATCATAGATCTGGTCCAGCTTTCCCTTCTTTCAAAATAAAATGCAAACTTCTGGCTGTCTCTGCTTCTTTTTTTCTTTCTTTCTTTCTTTATTTATGTATCCATCTATCTACCTATTTACGTATCTACCTATCTATGTATCTATCTATGTATCTATCTATCTATGTATCTATCTATCTATCTTTCTATTTATTTAGGTGAGGCAATCGGGGTTAAGTGACTTCCCCAGGGTCACACAGCTAGTAAGTTTCAAGTTTCTGCGGCCAGATTTGAAGTCAGGTCCTCATGTCTCTGAGGCTGGAGCTCTATCTACTGCGCCACCTAGCTGCCCCTCTCTGCCTCTTTATGATGTTCTAATGCTTTTGGATACACCAAAGTAAAACCTATCAAACACATATCAAATACCTGTCATGTGCTAGGCTGTGGGAATGCTTCATTACTTCACTCAGTTCCTAAGCTTGTGAATGAGTATGAGCTGTGCAGATCACAACCCATCCATCCCTTCTCATCCGATGTGTTAGACGCCTTGCTCTTAGCATAGGCATGCCAGTGTGGCACTCTGGATGCCCATCTGTCACTTCTCTTATTTCTGCATGTTTAGGGTATGTAGGAATTTTCCAATTACACATCTTACAGATTATATCTTTTATATCACTTCTCTTCATTGTTGGTAATATCCTTATGCCAACCACATGTTTCTGTTCCAGGCTCCAGGGGATGTTATCGGTCTTAGCATCATGACTTTTCTGTGGCAGTGTGGCTGTAGTCCCTTTTTCTTATCACTTCTTTGTCAGGCACCCAGTTACTGGTGAGGCAATAAAACCCTGCAGAAGAAGAAAATCTTTTGCAAGTAGTCTGAGCATTTGTCAAGCACCTACTATGTGCTAGGCATTGTTCAAAATGCTGGGAATACAGATATAAAATCAACACAATTGTTGTCCTTAAATTCTGACTATGATTAGTCAGGCTGCTTCCACTGACTTGGAAAGGAAGGTATTTTGTTACATAATTGCTATGTTCATGGCAACATAAACTGTAGAATGAAGTGGGGAAATATACATTCTTCTCCAAAATGAAATCTGATGCTTTCAAAATCATTCTACCATCCTGCTCATTTCATTCTCTCCCATTAATTTAGAATCCCTACCTACCCCCAGGGTGTAGTTACATCTTTCAAGGCCTGGTTCAAATAACATCTCTTTCGTGAACCCTTCCCTGATGACTTCTTGTAACACTTTGATTACACCTCTTATGCTACAAATCCCTTAAAGCTGTGATTTCTGTACTTACCTATTCTTATACTTTATCTCAACTAAATTATTGGTTCCTTGAACAACAATCTTATACTTCTGTATGTGGTCATCTCTCCCTTTCCCCATCCCCCAATCAAAGCTCTTCTATTTCCTTTCCGTCTCTATCCTCTAGCATTATGTCTTACATAATGCTTAGTGGCTCAATAAGTATTTGTGAAAAAAAAGTTAAAGTTTAAATTAAATGAAAAAACTACTTAGAGAATGCAAATTTGTTTCCAAAGTATGCTATAAAGAAATTAGCAAGAAGAAAGTATTTGTCTTTTTTCCTTTTTAATAGCAACAAGAACCATATATTCATACATTCATTCTTTCAACAAATATTTTAAGGAGAAATCAGATCCACACATTGTACAAATATTTACTAAGGATCTCCTACATACATAGCTAGTCTTTGGGGAATGACCTAAGTGACAGCCCTTAGTCCCGGCTCTGGAGGTATTTGGACCATATCCCCCAACTTCTGCTCTTCAGCCTATGCAGCCCCCTCAGCTCAGTCGTGCCCTTCTGTTTTTGGGCTGACAGCCTGTCTGGAGGAGGCTGTTGCTATTCATTCTGTTGAAGAACATTGTCACTGACTGACATTATCAGTGCACAAAAAGCTTTGAAACCTCAGTGCTTTTCAACAGTTTGAAGCTGTTATAAAAATAGTTCTACCACAATGGATTTTTAAATATATGTGTATGTCAATATGTGTGCTTGTCAAATTAAAATAATTTTTTTTACTGTCAATTATGGCCATTTCTTGTCAGCAAATTTAGGACCACTTTAGTGGAGCTTTTTCTCTTTTTCATATTTTTACATTGTGAAATTCTGATTTGTGTGCTCACTTCTATAATTTTATCTTCAGGTTCATCCCCTGCTCCCACCTTAAAAAAATTGATCAAAACTTTTTAAAGGGTTAGTTCAGCTAATGGATGACCTAGGAAATCATCCATTTATAACAATTCCTAGTAATTTAGTTTCCTGATCAAGTCACCATATAAAGTCCTCAAAGTATTAATAGTACAATTGGTTTTGCTTGTCATCAGTGGTTTTCTTATGGTATTTTGGAGTTTATTTATTTATTTTTTTGAGTTTACTTTAGCCAATAAGCCTTTGGTCTATCTCCACACTCCATCCTGCTCCTCAGAAATGTTGTCAGAAATGAAAGTTGTTTGGTCATCAAAACAGGCACTGACATTTTCCTCAAATAAAGCCATGACAATAATTGCTCTGCCTACTTTGTTTCTGTAGGATTCAGATGAGATAGTCATTCCCATGGCTATGTCAGGTACTGGAGATACAAAGACAAAAGTGAAACAGTCCCTACCCTCAAGGAGCTTACATTCTATTGGGGGAAATCATGTATATAGACAAGTAAGTCCAAAAAATAGAAGAAGTCAATAAAATACATTTTCAGGGACTCAAGGCGCTAGCAGCAAAGTGGGTAGGGGGTGTCAGGATAGCCTCATGTAGGAGGTGAGGTTTGATCTCAGTTTTGAAGGGAGCTAGAGATTCTTAGAGATGAGGAGGGAGTATGTTGCGGTCATAGGGGGAGAGGCTATGCAAAGGCACAGAGAAGGAAGTGCAGAGACTCATGCAGGACAGTTTTGCTGGAGCATAGGGTGCTTGAAGAAGATTACTAACCTGTATGAGCCAGGAAAAGTGGCTGGAACCAGATTACAAAGGGCTTGAAATATCAAACAGAGCAATTTGTGTTTGATTCTTAAGGCTTTAGAGAGGCACTTGAACTTCTCGAGCAGAGGAATGACGTAGAAAGACCTGGCCGTTGTGTAGAGAGTGGAGTGGGGAGTGGAGAGGCCCAGAGCAAAGCGGTTTGTCTGAGAGGTGATAAAGGGCTGAACCAAGGCAGTGGCTCGGGGAGTGGAGAGAAAATGACACGTTGTGGAAGGACAGCCCGTAAGACGTGGCAGTTGATTGGATGTGTGGGGTGAGAGGCAATGAGAGCTGAAGGCGATTCCTGGACCGAGGACCTCAGTGACTGAAATGACAGAAAGTCACCTATTTTCTAGTACCACAAAAACTCCACAAGGCCAGGGAACGTGTCTTAGTTGAACTTTGCTTGTCCTCCAATTCCTGTTATACTATTCTGCGCTTAATAAGCTTTTCATTGAATTTGATTGAATGTTTTCATTAAATATGCTGATTTTAGATAAATATATAATGATAATATTACTAGAATTTTGTTATTTATGTTATTCAGATTTCCCAGAACTAAATTTTTAATAAACAAACTTCGGGTAGATCTCTCAGACTATGATAACTCTTTTGAGTTTCCTGAAGTCTGCCGTTGTTCTTCTGGTATATAGAGCAGTATTGTTTCCTTAGAAGTCAGCAGTATGTGGATTGTAGTCAGAAATATATTTACTAATCGATGGTTTTGAAGTCTTTCATTTATACAGAATATGTTGAATTCCAAGTATAAGTAATAACATAATAAATAATACCAGACTAATGTCTGATGGAGAAAATTCTGGTCATCCTTCAGCTTCTTTTTTGGTTTCTGTCGATCACAAACTTAACTTTTGAGCTGAAACTTTACTTTTTTTCATAGATCTGTGAATGCATTACTGCCCATTGTAATCCTCCTTCTTGTGAGGTCCATATCTATGGTTTTTTAATAGAAAACCCACTAGCACTTTGGACACTTTCCTATGGTTTTTAATATCTTTAGTAACTAAGACTGTCCATTTGTGGTCTCTTATTCTTCACTATTTTGTTTATTTGTTTGTTTTGGTATTATCCAGCAGTAAGGAGTTAGATCGTACCATTACCAAAACCTTTTGAAGGTGTCAGTGTTGGCTTTACAGAAGTGATTCCATTTTTAAGGCTTTCTTTAGTTTGGTTTATTAAATTTGTCTTCCAGCCATGAAGAGTTTTTGATCCTTGGCAAAGGAATAAATGAAGATTAGATGTTGAATGAACTTTATTTTTTGCATTGTTTATGTTTTCGTAGGAACTGTGGAGGAGACTTATACTCTATCTCTCTCTACACTTCAAGATTCCCAGTTAATTCTAGAGAGAGTGTGAAATATTATCTTTTCTTTTTTTTTTTCTTTTCTTTTTTTTGGCTAGGCAATGGGGTTAAGTGACTTGCCCAGGGTCACACAGCTAGTAAATGTTATGTGTCTGAGGCTGGATGTGAACTCAGGTCCTCCTGACTCCAGGGCCAATGCTCTGTCCACTACACCACCTAGCTGCCCCGAAATATTATCTTCTAATTTATAAGAGGTAGAATACTCTTAGGCTAGGCACATAAATCTTTTTTTATTTTTATTTTTTTATTTATAGGCAGTTGGGGTTAAGTGACTTGCCCTGGATCACACAGCTCGTAAGTGTTAAGTGTTTGGTCTGAGGCTGGATTTGAACTCAGGTCCTCCTGACTTCAGGACCGGTGCTCTATCCACTGCACCACCTGGCTGCCCCCTAGGCCCATAAATCTTAAAATGTCCTCTGAAGATTAGCTAAGGCCATCTGTACATGGGAAGCAGCATGGGATGGAAGAAATAGCACTGTATCTGGAGCCAAAGAACCTTAGTTCCAATCCCACTTCTGATACTTAAATACATGATCAGGTCACCTGGGCCTCGGCTTCCTCTTCTGCATACTGAGGCGTTGGACTAGATGGCCTCTGTTTAGATCTATGATCTTATGTTCGTCATGTAGACATTTTTATAGAGACTGAAATTGAAGGGTTTTTCTACCTGTTTCTTTTTGGAATTTAGTATCTGAAAGCAACTAAAATGTAAAATTGCTTCTATTAGGAGAGAAGTTTTTAAAGGCAAGTTTTGGTCCAGTTCTGTAATTTCATGAATACTGCGAAGTCCCATTGAGAAGACTCCATCTATCAATGCAGACTGGAAATTTTTCTGCATCGTATCGTGGTGGCTAGACAGCTGGCCTTAGTTCCAGTACTACCTAGACTGGGGTGGGGGTGGGGGGAGGGTTGGGACTTGTGGCCAGCCTCGAGGCCACGTGTGGCCCTCTAGGTCCTCAAATATGGCCCTTTGACCAAATCCAAACTTCACACAACAAATCCTTTTTGAGGTTTCAGGTTTCCCACCCCTGAAGACTTAAATCCTGCTTCTGGCATATACTGTGTTTGTCTCCCTAGGTAAGTCATTTAAATTCTTAGTACCTCAAGCAACCCTCTGTGGCAACCCCAGAGAAGGTATTAGGGCTTATTTGGAAAGGCAGCATTTTGTTACATACAAAAAAAAAAAAAAGCTTCTAGATTTTGGACATAATCAGTTTTCTCCATGCCCAGAGCCAAGTCCTGGCTGAATTCAGTGTCCCCTGGGCATCTCAAATGCAACATATCCAGTCAGTTGCCAAGTTTTGTCATTTCTGCCATCACAGGTTCTCCTGTATATGTTCGTTCTTCTCTAATTACAGCTTCCACTCTGGTCCAAGTCCTCACCGCCTCATGCCAGGGCTTAGTGCAGTGCTTGGCTAGTAGTAACCCCTTAATAAATGCTTGTTGACTGACTTACTGAATACATATTCCTCTCTGGACTAGTCCAACCCACAGTAAACCTGAGGAGTCTCCTTCCATCAGCAGGGGTTTCAACTGACTCCTACTCATCACTGTTCCCAGAGTTCTCATATAAATGAGTTCCAAAGTTTCCCGTTTTGGTATGCATTTACTCCAAAGCAAGTTTGGTCCTGAAGTAGTTGTACCCTGTGCTTAAATCCGTGACCCATTCCATCTGTGGGCCCATATTTTCTGTCTTAGATAATAGGACTTAAAGTTAGAATTCATCTCGTCCAGTTGCCTCTGTTTGTAGATGAAGAAAATGAGACCCATAGTCAATTGCCTTGCCCAAGGCCACATGACTAGTTAGTGGCAGAGCTGTGACTAGAACTGTTCCATCTCAGGCTCTTTTATTCCCTGTAATTTTTCTTTGCTTATGTGGGTTCCTATCCAGATTTATATTTAAATGAACTAGGATGTTTCTGTAATTTTTCCCTAATTATTTTCTATATTTAACTTTGTGAAATTAAGATAGGGCCTCTTACTTTGGAAGAGTTCATTAGTTTAACTGTCTCTTCTTTAAAGCTGTTTGAGAATATTTGTTTTTCTGCTTGTTTTTTTTTTCCCCTAGATTGTGAGATCTTATTATTCATGTGTTTTTAGAAGTCTTTTCTGTGTTTTTCAGTAATTTTTATTGTTAGTGACCTGGTCATATTTTGCAGTTGTATTATGTATATGAATAGATAGCACTGTTGTCTATCAGCTTCCAACAGTGGGCCCCATCACCTGGAGAGAAGACACAGTTACTTACACTGTAATGTTTGTTTTCTGATACATTGGGTTAAAAAATCACCATTGACCCACCTATCTTCCCTACAGTGCTGAGACTTTTTTTTATTTGAAGGCTTTCATTATTATTATTCCAAAGCTTCCTCTTAAATTCTGTATTTTAGAAGGATTGACAGAAAAGCATGTAGACAACTTTGATGTTTAGTTGTCCCTATTTCCCTGATCAAAGGCTCTTAATGTTGTAAGGTTTTTATTTAACATTAGGCAGAAATAGTTGAGGTGTTATGTATAGGCCTATTGTTTTAGCATATTAAAGGATGAGCATGACAGGTAGGTACATTTCAAAAAAGATGTTAGAAACAATCTTCCGTCCTCCTTAGTTAAACTTTTGAGTCCTTACTTTTTTTTTTAACTTCTTCAGTTTCTGTGTTTATTTTAAGTACTTTATAAAAGATTAGAAATTAGTCTTTTTTCTTTCAGAAAAATCAAGGTCTCATGTACCACTAGGTAGCTTAATCATATATGTCACTTATCTTTCAAATGGTCAACAATCATAGAATCTTAAGAGTTGGAATGGACCTTAAGGATCATCCCATTCAACAGCCCACACCCATAAAACAGTATGAGATGGCAGCCAAAAAAACTATTCATTCTTATGCTGCATTAAGGGAGATAGGGTGTCCAGGACTTGAGAGGGATGATAGTCCTACCATGATCTACCTGCTTATACCCTATCTGGAACATTGTGTTCTGTTCTAGATGAGACACTGAGAGGCAACCAGGATGGTGAAGGACCTTTGGTTTTTGCTATGAGGATCTGTAAAGGGATTGACTGTGTTTAGCATGGTCAAAAGGAAACTGTCTTAAAATCGACTCAGAAAGGTTCAGAGAATACAAAAAGTTCAGTCTAAGAAAACATGGCGTTCACAACAATTCAGTAAAGCAAGACAGCTTTATCAAGGGGAGATACTCACAAAATGCAGGGCAGTCAGGGAGAATAATGAAAACAAAGGAATGAAGCACCTTCTCCCCCCAAACCACTGAAGTCTGGTAGAATTTATAGAGTTTTTATCTGGGTCTAGAAGACCAAGCATTGGGGAAAAGGAGTGAAGAGCCTGGACCTAGGGACTGGTGCTGATGCTTTTTGCCAGTGCAATTCAGGGAAGACTTCTGGGAATTGGTCACTAGTTGATATTCAGACTCCCCATCATTGGGAAAAGGGACTTTGGGCCATTACTGCTGGTCTTACTCAGAATGATAAGGGTCTTTTGAGCAACCCCAGCGCTTCTTGCTGTAGCTGGTAGGGGAAGCTACTGTATTCCCTTTAAAGACTTAGTCTACACGTACAAAAATATTTATAGCAGCTCTTTTTATGTTGGCCAAGAATTGGAAATTGAAGGGATGTTCATCAACTGGGGAATGACTGAACAAGCTGTGGTATATGAATGTAATGGAATACTGTAAGAAATGATGAGCAGGAGGACTTCAGAAAAACCTGGAAGACTTGTATGAACTGATACTGAGTGAAGTAGAACCAGGAGAACATTGTACACAATAACAGCCACATTGTGTGATGACTGGCTTTGATAGACCTAGCTCTCCTTTTCTTTTGTTGTTTCGTTTTGATTCTTCTTTCTCATGGTTCCTCCCATTGGTTCTATTTCTTTTTTACATCATGACTAACGTGAAAATATGCTTAATATGAACATGTAAATAGAGCCTATATCAGATTGCAGGCCTTCTTGGGGAGGGGGGAGGAGGGAGGAGAGGAAAGGGGAGAAAATTTAAAACTCAAAATCTTACGGAAATGAATGTTGAAAACTAAAAATTAATAAATTGTTTAATTAAAAAAAATTAACAGAAAAAAAAGACTTAGTGCAGACAAGGTATCTGTGTTAGCATGTAGGAGGATCAGGTTTATTTTGTTTGGTCCCAAAGGGACTAAGAGTGATGAGTGACATTTGTAAATAGACAAAATTATAGTTGATGTAGGGAAAAACTCCATAACAATGAGAGCTAACCAAAAGTGAAATGGGATGCTTCAGGAGGTACAATGCTCCATCCCAAGGATCTCATAGAGACAGGTTCCAGAGCAATTTCTTGTGTCTGAAAATAGAAGGAATTCTGATTCAGGTATGGCTCAGGATAGATGGCCTCTGAAGTCTCTTTCAACTTTGAGATTCTGTGATTCTGTATACTAATGGGCAAGTCTTATTTACCAGTTAAGTTTTTAAAAGTTTGTATATGTGTGAATGTAACTTGTTGCAAAGAATTAACTCATGTCATGCCAAGTTACTTAAAATCCTTTAAAATTACTTATATTTTCATAATCCTTATGGACCAGTATATATGAAAAATGGAATATCCAAATAACGTGTTGGGTTTTGTTTTGGTTTGGTTTTCCCCTTTAATGTGTCATAAGACAGGCTGCTAAAGCAGAAACCATGAAAAAGCATTTGCCTTTTTTCTTTACAGCCCCCCCCCCCAAAAAAAGGATAAAAATGAAACAACAATAACAAAACACTGCAAGTATTTGTAGGAAAAAAAATGGTTTTGTACATGGGGTATAGCATTATAAACTCAAGACAACTCAACAAGGTTAACTCCCACATCTATCACCCATCTCTGCAAAGAGTTTATATGGAACATTCATCCAGTCAAAACCACCATGCTCTCTCCCTTGAAATGTCATCCAGGTTTTTCCAAGATGACCCCCAGACTGCATGCATGTCTGTCTTGGGATGTCCTCAGAAGGCTGTCAGTGATTAGATGACAGGATAAAACTTCCAGAGTCCATTCACATGGCAGGAAAAAAGAATGGGGAAAAGCCATTCAAACTTTGTCTCCAAAGAATGTGTTTTAAGGATGATTCTGCAATTACATCTAGGTCAGCAAACATTTATTAAACATGTCCCACGTATAAAGACAAAAATAAAACACCTTTCTGCCTTCATTATAGGGGAAGGGATGAAGTACTATAATATATATAGGAGTAGGGACTAGACCTTTGATTTCATTTGTATAGGGAACTCTCAGGTAAGGAAATTTCTCCTACTTAAGTGAGTAGGGACCATTTTTGAGCCTTTAGAGAGTTGCCCATAGCAGTGAGAGATTAAGTGACTGACTCATGGTCACATAGCCAGTATGTCAGAGGTGGGACCTGGGGACCCAGGTCTTCCTGACTTTGCATCTAGCATTCTATCCTTCGGGCCACCTCGTGTCTCGTAAGATGTTTATAGATAACTCGGGGAGAGAGAAAGCATTACCAAGCGAGGGAATCAGGGGAGGCTTCATGGAGTGAGTGACGCCTGAGCCAAGGCCTTGCAGGAAGATGAAGACTCTTTGGAAGCTGAGATGAAGCTGGGAGGCATTCCCAGTACAGGGGGCAGTTTGTGCAGACTCATGGAAGCAGGAGATGGAATGCCAGTAACCAAGAACAGCTTCCAGTACAGTTTAGCTGGAGCATAGTGTGTGAAAAGAATTGATGGGAAATAAAGCTGGAGTGGTAAAGGAAGTCCCACTGTGGAAGTCATTAAATCAGAGTCTGAGGCAGTAAAGAACTGCTGAATGTTTTTGATCAGAGGAGCAAAATGCTTAGACCTGTACCCCAGGACAACTGTAGAAACGAGCAGTTCCTGGAGTTGGAACATAAAAGTCAGAGAGAGAGAGAGAGAGAGAGAGAGAGAGAGAGAGAGAGAGAGAGAGAGAGAGACATTTGTAGGGCAGGATATCATCTATGGGCAGTTCTCTTATCCTTTTTCCTTCCCTTCCCTGTGAGATAAAATTCAGAAAATAGCATTTCTTTTCATGCTAATACCATACACCAGTGCTGTAAATGAGTTTTATGTTTACTATTAACATTCTTCTAGAAAAAAAAAATTATTTTTGTTTTTAGGTTTCATTTGCTGTAATTCCTCAGTTTTCCTTGAGCTCTTTTTACTTTTGACTTTTCCCAGATGTTGCTGAGCTTGACATTTGAGGTCCCTTTTTTTTAAACTGAAAGTCAGTTTATTTTACCTTTTTTTGTTTTTTCTTTCTAATGTTATTTTGTGGGAAACTAATATGAGAAAAAATGAACTCATTATAATGATCCTTTCCACACTATAGGAACCAACCAATGAAATGTTTTCTCGTGACATGAACTGTAAGTCCGGAATATGTATTTACCAAGGCCTCTTTTCTTCTTCTGGTCACCCAAGTTCACAGCCTAGGTGTCTTCCTAGACTCTTTACTCTCCTGAACTCCCCACATCCAATCTTTTGCCAAGGCCTGTTGATTTTACCTTCTCAACATTTGTCTCATACACCCCCTTCTGTCCTCTAACACCATCACCACCCTGTCTTGATGATTGTAATAGCCTTCTGATGGCTCTGCCTGCCCTCCTCATTCCATTCCATCCTTCTTTCAGTGGTAAAATTGATCTTCCCAAATCACGGATCTGACCATGTTACCCCCAATTGGCCCCTCTAACACTCCTTGTTCAGTAACTTCCAGAGGCAGTGAGGTGGCCCAATGAATGGAGTGCTGGGTCTGGAATCAGGAAGACTTGAATTCATATCCCATCTCAGACACTTACTGGTTGTGTGATTTAGAGCAAGTCCCTTAATTTGTTCGACTTGTGTTTTTCAAGTGTGAAGTGGAGATAATAATAGCACCTACCTCCCAGGATTGTTGATCAAATGAAATAATATTTATAAAGTGCTTAGTACAATACTTGCCACATATAATGCTAGTTTATTATTATTGTTATAATTATTATTATCATCATCATTATCATCATTATCATTATTGCCTTCTGGATCAAATACAAAATCCCCTGGCATTTAAAGCCTTCCTAACCTGGCCCCTTCTTACCTTTCTAGTCATGTTTCCCATTACTCACCCTGATGTACTCTGTGATCCAGTGACACTGCCCTCCATGCTATTCCTCTATCCAAGCTCCATGGACTTTCATTGGCTATCCTCTATGCATGGAATACTCTCTCTTCATCTCCACCTTCTGGTTTCCCTCAAATCCCATCTAAAATCCCACTTTTGCAAGAAGTCTTTCATGATCTCCCTTAATGCTAGGCCTTCCTTCTCTTGATTATCTCTAATCTATCCTGTGTATATCTCATTTGTACATAGTTGTTTGCATGTCATTTCCGTCTAGGAGTTCCTTAAGAGCAGGGATTGTCTTTTGCCTTTCTTTGTATGCCTGGAGCTTAGCACAGTGCCTGACACATAGCAGGTGCTTAATAAATGCTTGTTGACTTGACTTACCAGTAAAATGGATGCTATCAAGTCATGGGTGGTGGTCAATCACTTTCAGTCATGTCCTACTTTCTGTGACCCCATTTGGGGTTTCCTTGGCAAAGATAATGGAATGGTTTGACAATTCCTTCTCCAGCTCACTTTATAGATGAGAAAGCTGAAGCAAACAGGGTTAAGTGACTTGCCCAGGGTCACATAGCTAGTAAGTGTTTGAAGCTAGATTTGAACTCAGGAGGATGAGTCTTCCTGACTCCAGGCCCGGTTCTCTGTCCACTGGGCCACCATCAATTCATACTCAAGGAGTAAACTACTGGCTGACCTTATAGAATCATGAGAAGGATTTAAGAATTTAAAAACCCATAGATGAAAGGTGTTCTAGGCATTAAGAAATTTGGCTCAGACACATTCCCTGCTTTCCTCTTCGCTCCTTGCTTCTAGTCCTTTTTTACTGATAGATAGAAGGGATAGTGGGAAGCATTATTGTTGAGCATTTGGAAATTTGGTGTGCTGTGTATATTTTTTAGCATTCGTTCATTTATGAATAGGAGGGATGTAGGCAAAGCTGAGGTAGGTCGGTCTGAGTGTCCATTTTGTCTGTCCCAGCTTCCCTAAAACACTGCTTTTGTTTTTTGTATTGTTCCTTAAATTCTTGCTTAACTTTGCTTATGCTCATTCCAATCAACTTGTCTGAATATTGGAACCCACAGCTCAATGAGCTATATCCTGAGTTGTCACTTTTCCATGTGTGGTATTCTCCCTTATGTTATTTCATTTTCTTTTATGTGCTTGTCTTCCGTTAATCTCTTTTTAGGTGGTATGCTAGAAAAGCCAGAATGCTAATAACATTTGGCAGGCGTTTTTATTTCAATCAAAAGTATTTGTATAGAATCTACTTTTGATTATTCATAAAGTTGAGAAACAGATAGTATACAAATCTTTAATTTTAAAGAAAATTCATCCCAAATTTTAGCCATTAGTTTAAGCATACTACTCCACTAATCCTTTTACCACGATTGTGAAGAAATGGAATTGCCAAGAATTTTATATAATATTCATCTAGCAATAATTTTTTGAGTACCCATTATAAAGGAGATATTGTGGAAGATATAATGATAAGTAAGACATAGTACTTTCTCTCAAGAAGTTTTCTCCTTTCCCCAACAGTCTTCTTACTCGTCTTCCTACTAGGGCAAAGGTGAAAACAGGAAAGTAGAATGGGGACTGAGTTTGATCTAAGTTTCTCAATTCTTTTGATGTCCCCATAAAGTGGACAGTGTTTTACTCTTTGAGTATAACAAGCTAAAAGCCCATAGTGTCTGCTCACACATCCAGATCTCTTTTCCCCTTGCACATCCACTAGTGTACTATAACAGATAGGTGAAGAGTTCTGGATAGTCAGGCATTCAAATAATCCAGAATGGGTATTTAAAATCTATTCCCTTGCCTCTCTCTCAGCCATCCATAGCCAAGAAAGTTTATCCCCATCCAAGATTTGAGAGATTTTATTTATAAACCCTTGTAATGTTAGCTGGATTATAATTATAAACTGAGATTAAAATAGGCAAATGGCTATGTAGTTTTAGTGAGTATTCTTATTAATCAATGTAAAGGCAAAGCAGAGGCAGATTAGTGAACAACTGGTAAGGATATGGTGATAGTTACCCAGCCTAAGTTATTTCATATTTTTCCCCAACATTTTGCCTTAACATGAGGACCTCACAAGAGGCAGCATGGTATAGTCAGTAGATAGCTGGACTCAAAGCCAGGAAGACCTGGGTTCTAATTCTGCCTCTGACACATCCTGGTTCTGTGACCCTGGACAAATTATTTAACCTCTCATTGCTCTAGGTGGCGCACTAAGACTATAAATGGTAGAGAAAGTACAGCCAACAGCCCTGCATTGGTAGAGGGCGTTTCCTCATCAGAGAGTTCCATATACTAATGAAATTACAGATAGAGTCCTGTCCCCTAAAGTCTTTATCCCCATTAAGGAACTACATGTGTGACTAAATTACTTCTCCTGCTTCACCCTCCCCCACCCCCAAACCTATACATAACATTAGTATAGCCTTTTGGTAATTTATCTTCAAAATGAAGGTACCTCTTTTAAGGATCATTCCCTGTTCCTCTCTTTACTGTTAGGCAAGAAAACCAGGGGTCTTCAAAACCTCATCTCAGACATGGATCTTTAGGCCATGATCAAAGGTGGAGAGGAAAATGGAATTTAAGGAACATGCTATATTTTTGTTTACAATAAACTGAGCTCATGGTGGAAATCACTGGCAGATTTGTCTGTGACTTCCATGCCATGGCAGGTTTAAAAAAAAAAAAGAAGAAAAGGAAGGAAAGAAAGAAAGAAATTGCCTAGTACTGAAATTTTTGCTTTGGATTTACATCTTTCCATAGCAATGTACCTTCCTTTGTTTAACATTCTCTCCCTTCTCGTCACTGCCTCCTGGATTCCTTGGCATCCTTCAAGTCTCAATGAAAATCTCAGCCTCTCTTGGGCCCTTTTAATGCTAGAGCCTTCCTCCAAAATTATCACCAGTATATGTGTGTGTGTGTGTGTGTGTGTGTGTGAGTGAGTGAGTGTGTGTGT
>NW_020952933.1:0-62668 GCF_900497805.2 Vombatus ursinus | reverse complement strand
CACTGCTTAGATTAAGTTTCCTTAAAAAAAAAAAAACAAAAAAAAAACCTTTTTTCAAAGCAGTATCTGAAAAATACTTATCTTCGTTATATTAAAACACTTAGCTTACCCTGTTAGTCACAGAATCTCTCTGAAATACACCTAGTTTAAATTAGGGATTCAGGGGCACATATAAAAGCCAAGTTAAATTCTTTCAGATAAGACTTCAAAGAACATATCCATTCTATGTCCACATGTATATACATGGTAAGAAAATGAATTGTGGGATGGCTGAAATTACCCTCAAAGGGTTACAGCTGTGGGTCTATGTGACTAACACTAATTAGTTAACAGCTGCAGCCATCTAAATCTCCCACAAAGACTTTTCTGTGTGCATTGTTCAACATGTAAATGAGTTTGTTTTAACTGAATTGTGCCTAAAGAAAAGTCAAACCTCAATATTTTTACCTCAAACTTTTGCCTCTGGTTGTCAAATATTTTTCTAACACTGGTCACGTGTCGAGTTCTATGCTAGTTTCTAGAAGTACAAAGACAAAAAAAGAAAACAAACCATCGTCCAAACTTGATTACAATCTATTGGGGGCAGGGAAAATCTCTGACATGTCTACGCAGAGGAATAACACAAATGTGACAAGGACAAATAAGAGATTTGGTCAAAAAATGCTTTAGGAAGGTTTAAGAACGGTAGGATGATGCTCAATAGGAGAGTCCAGAGGCTCCATAAAGGAAGAGACAATTAATCAAAGTTTTAAAGGAAGACAAGGATTTCAGCTGGAGGTGATGAAGAAGGATACCTGGAGGAATCCACCAAAGTGAGAGACAGCCAGATGAGACTGAAAAATGGTTAGTGAATAGTCCAATCTGCCTGCAACAAAGGATAAATATTGTAATGGGAAATAATGCTGGGTCAAAGTTCACAGAAGCTCTTGAAACGTCTGCTTAAGTGTTTTGTTTTTTTTTTTTTAATTTAATCGTTCAGGTAACAGGGAACCATTGAAGGCAGGTGAATAATAGAGTGTCATGATCAGATCTATGCAATATATTTGAGCAACTTTATGAAGGTCAGACCAGGGAGGGGAAGAGATTAGGGGCAGAAAGACAAGTTATGAAGCTATTACAGTAACTCAGGAAAGAGGTGAAGGGGACCTGAGCAAGAGTTGTGGTATTAAGCAGAGAGGAAAGAAAAGATGTATGAGAGAAGTCCTGGAGACAGAATCAACTTGATTAGCAACTAATTGGATATGGCAGGTTGGTGGAGGCATGGGGGGGAATAAGGGAGAGAGAGGTAAGAGTCAAAGATTAATCAGAGACTACCGGATTGTAAGGAGGTAGATAATGAATGGGTGGTGAGAAAATAATGAATGCAAACTTCTTTCTATAAGTTTAACAGTTAAGAGGGGGAAAGACAGAGGAGAATAGTTTAAGGGAATGGCAGAGTCAAGGGAAGGTCTTTTTAGGATAAGGCATATTTGAAGGTAGCAAGTAAGGAAACAGTAGCTAGGAGTAAATGAAGGAAAGAGAGAGTAATGATTGAGACAAGCTCCTGGGTAAGATGAAAGGGATGGGATCAAACCACCACAGGCAGAGTTTCGTCTTTGCAAAGAGGACGGTCATGTCATTCTGATGTTTGAGCAAAGGAGGAAAAGGCAGGTAAACAGAACGATTTTTAAGGCACTTAAGGATATGGGTTGAGGAAACTCATATTGGATAATTTCAATCTCAGTAAAGAAGGTGAGATTGTTTGCTGTCATAGATTTAGGGGCTTGTAGAAAAGGTTAGGAACAGTTGTGGGGAATGAGACAGCAAGGAAAGCAAAGGTGAATAAAAAGGGCGGCCACGTAGCAGGGAAAGCCTAGTTAAAATTAGACAGAATGCATATGTGGTAGGCCAAGTCAACATGGTTTCCCCCAGCAGCACTGGATAGCTAGATATTGACATTATTTTATTATACAATTATTATCTGAAGTTTGGCAATGTATGTGGTTTATATGGCAACTCTTGACTCGCCAGAACTCTAATTCCCTAGAGGAATTGGCCAGTTGATGGTGCTTACTATTTAAAGTGACTCCATTAAAAATAACTAACAATTAAAAATATTTAATACCAAACAATACTTTGAGAAATACAGATACTTACTTATTAAACTTTTTCAACTTTTAAACAGCTACCAGCAATAAAGCTGCCTTTCTAGGCTGATGGGGATTTACTAGAATTCTTGGTGATAACAGATGTTCAAAGGAATGATATTGCCATCTATGGTTACCATTTTGCTACTGTTACTTGAAATTGTCTTGAATAAGACTGTCCAGCTATGTGGGAAGGACAGAAAAGCCCCATCTTACATGAAGGTCTTTTTTTAAGGGGGAGGGGGAGCCCTAGTGAGTCCTTATAGTCAGATGGCCTTAGGTTATAGCATCATAGATTTAGAGTTGGAAGTGTCTTGAGATGTCCTTCAATTCAACCTATTTTTACAGACAAATAAACTTAAGCCCAAGGATGTTAAGTTACTTGCCCATAATGACAAAAGGTAAGTAATAAGTATCAGAGGTAAGATATGAACTCTAGTGCTCTGACCCCAGAGTCAGTCTTCTTTCCAATGGACCACAAAAGCTGTCTGAGTTCTCAACTACTGAAGAGATCAAGTCAATAACCCACTTATTTGAAAGCAATGAATTCATAGCCTAGATTTTTATGGACAGCTCTTCTGATGAAAAGCAATTCACCCTCAGGAATTTGAACACAAAGAGGAGTAAAGTAGGTACCAACAGACCTTGGTCCTCTTAGCAAAAGAAGCGATCACAGGACTGAAACCTGGAAAGGATATTATAAATAATCTAATTCAATCCCATTCTTTTGCAAGCAAGGAAACCGAGGCTCTGAAGGCTTAAGTAAACCCAGGTCCTTCGACTTAGAAATCCAGGGTCTTTCTACTGCACAAAGCTCCTTTTCAAAGATAAAACTCCACCCTAACTTAATATGGCTGTAGTTTATCTGTAATTCAGTTTTTCTCACCTATTAAATCATAACAAAGCAACCTAAGGGTAAGTGTAAACTTAGGGTTGTTTTGAAAGTGTCTGAATTGTCTAAGAGAGAGAGGGTCTTCTAAAAGCACAGCATAATGTTTATGGACAAGTCAAATTATTTCCTATAAGAGAGACCTTAGAATTTTTACTCAATTAAAAAAAAGTTTTAAAATCCTCAAATTATCTTCTCTACTGCAGAAGAGAGAATTTGTTGTTGCTCAACTGTTTCAGTTGTGTCTGACTCTTTGTGACCCCATTTGGGATTTTCTTGGCAAAGATACTGGAGTGGTTTGCCATTTCCTTCTTCAGCTCATTCTACAGATGTGGAAACTGAGGCAAACAGAATACATGGTACTAAAACAACATGGTTCTTAAAGATGAAGACAAAAGGCCCTTCCCAAACAAAATGTGAGGAAATTATTTCTCTTACCTTCAGAATGGGTTCCATGGACAGGCAAAGAACTTGCCATGGTGCTGTGTACTTAAACATCTTTGGCAATGTCAGTGGGTAATAAAAGGCAATATTCCTGCCCAGGTATTCTTCTTGACCCTCATGTAGTCAACGCCTTCGGTTGTGTTTTTAAATTTTCAAGTGACCTCTTTTCAGTCGGAACCAGAGGGATAGTTTTCATTGCAATATCCCTGTGCTATCTGTTCCTAGGACCACACTAAATAAGTAATTCACTAAGAAGCTTTCTTTCCCTGGAAGAGCTTAGCTAGAGCTCAATTAACATGGACAAGGTGATAACCTCTGAACTCAAGCCTTCAGGACTGTGGTTTTAATACCACTATATCTCTCTGTCATTTATACATTTCCTTTCTCAAGTTTTTTGTTTTTTGGTTTTTTTTTTGCTTGTGGATGCTGTTATTTTTGGGTATGTGATGGTAATGGTTTATTTTAAAATTTTTGCATGTAGAAAGGGGGAAACATTTCCTTTTTTTTTTTTTTAAAGAAGTCTTAGAAAAATAAATTTTGCCATGAAAACTTCCCCTGGTCACTATTACCAGATATCCCCAAATAACTATAAATACTCTACCTCTCCAAGCAGTTGCCTGACTTAAAGGGAAAGAACTATTTATTTTTATTTTTTTTTTGTATACTATGGTTTGCAAAGTACTTTACATATATTTATTGCATTTGATCCTAACAACCTGAGATAAATATTTTTTATTAATTTATTTTGATTTATCAATAATCACTTCCATATTCTTTTGAGTTTAAAATTTTTCTCCCCCTTCCTCCCCACCACCCTCCCCAAGACGGTACACGATGTGATACAGGCTATACATTTACATTCATATTAAACATATTTTCACATTAGTGATATAAGTAAAAATTAAAACCAGTAGGAGGAACCATCAGAAAGAGGAAACAAAACTCAACAGAAGAGAAAAAAAAATAGCAATTTGACCTCCATAGTTCTTTCTTTGGATGTGGATAGCATTTTCCATCACGAGGCCTCTGGAGAAGTCTTAGATTCTTGTATTGCTGAGAAGGGTTAAGTTTATCAATATTTAGTCATCACACAACGTGGCTGTTATTGTGTACAACGTTCTCTTGGTTCTGCTCACTTCACTCAGCATCAGACCATACAAGTCTTACCAGGTTTTTCTGAAGTCAGCCTGTTCATCATTTCTTATAGCACAATAGTATTCCATCACATTCATATACCACAACTTGCTCAGCCATTCCCCAATTGATGGGCATCCTCTCAATTTCCAATTCTTTGCCACCACAAAAAGAGCTGCTATGAATATTTTTGTACATGTGGGTCCTTTTCCCATTTGTGTGATCTCTTTGGGATATAGCCCTAGAAGTGCTATTGCTGGGTCAAAGGGTATGCACATTTTTATAGCCCTTTGGGCATAGTTCCAAATTGTTCTCCAAAATGGTTGGATCATGGGAAAGAACTATTTAGCTAAGAGAAAGAAGGAATTTAATCATGCAGAAGAAGGCAATGTGGTAGAGTGGAAAAAGCTCTAGGACAGACAGTATGGCGTAACGGAAAGAGCACTGGCTCTATAGTCAGATGTAATTGTTGTTCAGTCGTTTCAGTGTGGTTCACATCCTGGCTCTGCCACTTCTACCTGTATAACCTCAATCAAGTCACTTAATGTCTCTGGGTCTCAGTTTCTGCAGCAGTAAAATGAAGGAACTTGGACTAAAAAATTAGTTTCTTTCTATGTCTCGATCTATGATCGTCTAACTAGGAATCAGGAGACAAAGAAAGAAGGAAGCAAACAAGCAAGCATTTATTGGGCACTGTGTAGGTGCTTTACAAATATTATCTCATTTGATCCTGAAAACAACACTGAAAAGTAGGGCCTATCACTGTGCCCATTTTACAGTTGAGGAAACTGAGGCTGACAAAAGTGGACTTGCCCATGGTCCCAGTTGTGCCATTAACTAATTGTATGACCTTGCAATAAGTCGATTCAGCTTTGTGAGCTTCAGTTTCTTCAGCTGTTTAAAAAAAACTTGGGGGTTAAAATTAGATGATTCCCAAGTCCTCTTTAGCTCTAACAATCTACAGAGCATAGGATGGAGTGAATGAATTATTTTTCCTGAACAGAAGGTCTTTATTATGAAACTTTAAGAAAATAAACTCTGTATCTCATTCCTCCAGGCACTTCATCTGCAAATGGCCAGTGATCTGTAGCATAAGGGATCTAAGGAATCATTTGGTCCATTCCTACAGAAGACAGTTTAAGAACAAAGAAATAAACAAAAAAAGCCAGAACAAAAACTTTTCTAAAGTCAGTAATATGCTGAGTCAATTGAATCTCTGGGTTTACATGTACCTTTTGTTTTGGGTGAGTGTGTGTGTGAGGCAATCTGGGTTAAGTGACTTGCCCAGGTCACACAGCTATTAAGTGTCAAATGTCTGAGGCCAAATTCGAACTCAGGTCTTCCTGACTCCAGGGCTGGTGCTCTATCCACTGCACCACCTAGCTGCCCCATTTTGAGTACATATTGAGTATTAAACCCTACCCTCTTCCTTCCCTTCAAAATTTAGAAACCTTCTGAGGTAAAAGCCTGAGTAAAATTTCTAAGGCAGAAAGAATACTAGGTTTGGAGTTAAAGAAAGAACCTTGTTTCAAGTCCTGGCCCTGTGGACAAGAGGTCTCCCATGCTGGGCCTCAATTTTCTTATCAAAAAGCTGAGGGTTGTCCTTTTTTGTCCACACGTGGAGATATCTATATTCAGTTCTGGGGGCTGTACATTTGGGAAGGACATTGACAACCTGGAGAGTCTACAGAGAGTGCCTAGGCTGGTGAATATTGTCATGAGGGTAACTGAACTCAGGGGAATAAATGAGATCATCAATGGAATAAGTATTGAGAGAAGAGAAAAGAGAGAACAGGACAGAGCCTTGGGGGACCCCCATGCTGACAGCAGAGAAGATGGATTTGATAAAGATTGAAAATGAGTCACTAGACAGGTAAAAAAAAAAAAAAAAAACAAATAAGATAGTGTCATGGAAGGCCAATTGAGAGCCACTGAAGGAACTGGGGATGTTTGGGCTGAAGAGAGAAACCTCGGAGGATAAATATAGCCCTCTTCACATAGCTTTCAATTCCTAAACTCTATAAAGTTATTTGAAGGGTTGCCAAGTGGGAGGGGATTAGCCTCATTCTGCTTAGCTCCAGGGGGCAGAAGTAGAAGCAGTGGGTGAACAGATTTAGGTTTGATGTCAGGAAACTCCCATAATTAGATCTGTCCAAAAAGGAAATGGGCTGCTTTGGGGGTTGGGGATGGATTCCCTCTCATAGAAGCCTTCAAATGAAAACTCCATAACTATTTGTTGAGAATGTTGTACAAGTAGGTTGGAACAGAAAGCCTCTGAGGTTCCTTCCAGCCGTAAATTCTATAATCCACTGACTTCACATATTCCCAAAGCGACCCCCACCTCCAACACAATAGTGCAGAGGCAATTTATGAGTCCAATCCTGCTGTTTATCAGAATAGAGCTTTGAGTCACTCCATTTCCAATCCGGACAAGTTTGTCCTCCTTAGGTAACTTTGTGTTCCCCCCCCCCCCCCCCCCCCCCGCTTGTGGGGGCTTACCATACTGATGCTAGACTAAGTGTGGACACCAAACTGGTTTAGCCCACTCCAACTCAGAGCTCTTGAACTTAAAAGATCTGCCTGCCTAAGCCTCCCTGTTAGCTGGGATTACAATTGTTTTTTAACCATTAGAGAATGCTTCCAGATGCCAAGAACTTGGCCACTCATAGATCAAAATAAGGTTTTAAAATGAAAATTATTTTTCCAGGAAAAAGAACAAGCTGAAAAATTTATCTTAAGACGTTCATATTATATTATTATTTCTCTTTGCATCGTTTCTGGTGTTTGGTGGATCTGTACTCATACCTTGAATGACGCTCAATATAAATGGGAATACTATATTATATAAGCCTTAATTATCAAAAATTAGGTGGCCCTACTTGGAAAACTTAGCAAATAGAATTTTAAGGCCAGTAATTCCTAAAGAAAGGCATTCAAAAGTTTTAATATCCACATAAGAAAATGAACTATCCCTCTCTACTCACACTGGCCAGCCTCAAGAGGTTAAAAATTCTCTTTTAAGAACAAGCTAATGACTATAACTGTATTGCATTTTTGAGTACAGATACCCAAGTTGAAGCCTAGAGAGTTAAGTTTATTATATCCAGGTTGACTAATGTCCATTGGCAAAGGACAGATTGGGAAGCAGATGGCTCTTGTGCTGATAATTCTGTTTACTGAAACTTTTATGTTCACAAATATGTTTTGATGTTCTAACAAAATGATAGGTGGTACTTATATTTACTGATTTTTTCCTTTCTCAAGGGCAACTTAGAAAAAAAAACCTTCACTTTGATGTTAAGATCTCCTAATACGGGCCCCCCTCTCAGCCAAGTAAATAAGCTATTAAATGGAGAACAGCAGCTTAAACACAATGTTTTTGTTAATACACACATTCACAATACACAAAGCCCTAACCTTTAGGCTCACTCAGTTTTATCACTTAGCAGTCTCAATATAATTAGGCCCTATGAAAACACACAAAACACTCATCACTACTATTTCCCTATGCCTGGCTATATCCCTTGCAGTTTCCATGTTTGAAGTCTCTTTGTTTAGTCATTTCATTCATGTTCAACCCTTTTTGGGGTTTTCTTGGCAGATACTGGAATGGTTTGCCATTTCCTTCTCCTGCTCATGATGAGGAAACTGAAGCAAACAGGGTTAAGTGACTTACCCAGGGTCACACAGCTAGTAAGTGCCTGCGGCCAGATTTGAACTCAGTCTTCCTGATTGTAAGTCCAGCAACGTGCTATCCACTGTACTACCTAGTTTCTACTCAACTGCAAACCAAAAGTTGCCATAAAGTGTGCTTGGTTGACCCAACTAATATGAAGGCCATAAGAGAGTCCAAAAGATTCCAACTCTGGGGACATCATTGGGGAATTTTGTTCTCCTTAAACACTGAAGATGTGGCACTTTCCTTTTCCCATCCCACTCTGACATGAATCACCATATGAACTTTCCCTTTCTTAGCCCCAGAACATAAAGCGAAGTGCCACTCCTATAACTACAGGAGATCCCAATCATAAAAAGGGGCAAAGTTAGTTTTAGATACACACAAAAAGGTCTTCGACCAGTTTAGGTCAGCAAAAATATTGTATCTTGGTTATCTAGTCCAACGCCATCCTACAGATGAGGAAACAGACTCAGAAAGGAGAAGTAACTTATCCAAGGTCACACATGTAGTAAGTAGCAAAACTGGCATATGAACCCACATGCTCTGATTCCAGAATCTTAGACTCTAGAACTACTGTTCTTTTCGTCTACGGGCTCACCCTCCCAACAATAGTGACTATGGTTCCAGAAGAGAGCTCCTGCACTGCTTGTTATGTTTCTTCTATCACTTAAATTTCATTTAACTTGTGTTGACAAGTGAGGTTGCATCTCACAAATATAAAAGTAAAGGTTTCCTCAATTTCTAGAATGACTGAGAAGAAAATTGGTCCCCATGTTTATGGACTGTGTCAATACCAGAAAGAATATTAATGGCATAGTAAAAATACTGTATTGAGAAAAGTAAAAAGCATAAAAAAAATAGGAAATATCATGCCTTATTAGACAAAGACATTTACAAAATGGTACAAAAAGCTTTGGAATGAAACACATTTAATAACCTGCTATGGCAATTAGCTCTTTGTAAGGTTAAAGAGGTTTTTACAAACACAAAAGGTTCCTGAGATCCTTGGTGTTTTTTTCTTGTAGTCTTTAGAAAGCTTATTTTACTTGAAAAGTTATGAGTTCAATCCACAATAGTTATGAGCACCCATCAGGAAAATCCCTAACATTTAGGCTGAGGTTGGGCTCTCTGCATTTATTTAAATTTATATCTATCTACAGCTAAGCAAGGTGCCACTCTTTTAAATACTAGAGGTTCCCTGGCCTCTTTGTGATTAAAGCACAACTCAGGTTACCGGAAATGTCTGGAACATGAAATAGCAGATTATATCATAGTATGTCTAAATAGACAGGCACTGGAAGACGGGTGGGAAGTTAGGAAAAGAGCTGATTTTTTTCTTGGAACTCCTCTCAGTCCTTGAGTAGGTGTCTCTGCACAGGAACGCACTCTCTCCTAATTTCTGCCTCTTAGAATTTTTCCCAGAATTACTTCTGGGATCAGCTCAAGTGCCACTTCCTAAATGAGGCCTTTCTTGAGCTACCTGGTTATTATATACTTTGTATGTTATAACTGTATATTATATTCTTTGTATATAATGAAGTTAATGAACAAGCATTTATTAAATGTTTATGTATTTTATCTGTATTACTGGTGCCTAGAATATAGTGCCTGGCATATAATAGCTTAATGAATGCTTGTTAAATGAGTAGACTAAGCACTGAACATGGGTCTTCAGCACCTTGACTGGCAATCTGGTTAATTCATTCAGCACAGGATTGTGTGCTCATTGCCTTGATTTGTGATTGGTTTATTCATTCAACAAGGTGCCTCTCCCATTGTGTTTTGTCCATTTAAATGGAGCTTAAAAATGATCATTAATCTAGTAAGATGCTAAAAATTTTTTAAAATGCATCCCTCTAACTACATTCTCAAGTGAAAAAAATTATTTAAATTATCATATGGACTAGATATTCATATTGCTGTTCAACCTCAAAAGGTGTGGATAATTAAGAGCTGATTATATATAGGCAGGTATCACAGACTTTTGACTTGACAGTACAAAAAATACCTAAATATTAATGGCAGATTTTTAATGTGTCTTTCATGGCTCAAAGACTGACTCTCTGTTAACTTACCAACAGCCATGAAATCTATCTGTGAAAGACTTAACCCATTCATGTCTGGACTTTTCACCTTGGGGCCCTACTTTAGTGACTGGTGGTTACCTCAGTTGCCCATAATATCTAAATCCCAGTTCCAGCCACACTTCCCTTCACTTGCTAATTATTTCATTTCCAGTTTCCAGGGTACTTGGAGTACCACTACTCCTGCTTTTCCCATTCTGGAACCTTATTCAATTAAGCTTTGTCCTATATGGCTCTGATCATCATCCCTCTAACTTTCTAAACCAAACTATTCATCCCTCCCTGACCACAATTCCACTATATGTGTATTTCCTTTTAGAATTAGTTTTAGACATACTGAGTTTGAGATATCTATGGGACAACCAATCTGAGATGTCCAACAGGCATCTAGAGACATGAGACTGGAGATTAGGAGAGGTTAAGGCTAGATATGTAGATCTTAGAATCATTTGCATAGAGATGATAATTAATATCTGCTCTAAAGGTTTTGATTCTCTTTTTTTCTCACTCTGAGGGGGGAAGGATAGAGTGGATTTAGGAAGCTAGGGATAGGATTGACAATAAAAAGAAAAGAGGGTTATTGAAACCTATTTTGAAATACACAGAAGAGAACAGAAAGAAGACCACAAGGAATCACAGATAGGCATGTCAGTTTTGAAAGTAATAGACGGAATTACATACTGAAGAGTGAAAGCAAGTTGTATGTAACAGATTCATGGTTTCATTAAAATGGGTGGAATGAAAAAAATTCAAAAAGAAAAAAAAGAACTAAGTAGAATAATGATTCTTATAATAAGGCACTTTAAGAATCACAGATCCCAACAATCACAGGGTAAGCCAAAAGAGTAAAATGGACAGGTAATATATAGTATGTGAAAGCATATATTTATGCTAAATGCAAGTGACTTTGGGCAAGAGTCTCAGCTACTGTGGTTTCTCTCAACATGCATGAAGAAAAACAATTCAATTTTTTTATCTGTCTTAGCTAGTATTTTCAAACATAAAATAACGTATATTACAAGTAAGGACCCTACAGGTAGTCAAATCATTTCCTAAGGGGATTACTGCAATTAGCATTCAAGTAATGTTTTTATATATGTTAAATATTTTTTACTATTTTTCTTAATCGTATTAGTTAGCTTACTATTATCCCCATATTTTATAGATAAAACACAGAATTAAAGACAGGAAAAAATACTATGGAAGTATTAAGAAATCTCAAATGAAGTAGAATTCTCCTAACATTCCAACTTCATCAGATGAGTCAGTAACTCAAAGATGTTTCATTCCACACAGCTTGGGCAACCTTCTATCTGTATTCTACCTTCTTTGAATTCCTAAACTAGGCACATATTCTCATCCCCAAACTTTGAATTGAAGAGAGACCCTGAGGCTCCAAACCAGTGAAGCTGAAAACCTAGGATTTACATTTGTGTAAACACAGGCTAAAAAAACAAAGTCCAAGCAATGATAAAATGAGCACCTTTGTGCTAATGCTGGGGTATGTTTTCAATTAACAAGGGGCCCACAATTAGCTTAATGGTTAACAGTTTTTACCACCCAAGTTTACAAACAACTCCAAGAGACTCAAGATCTTAAATGAGGTTGGTTTCCTGGCATGGAATGCATTGTGCTCTGGGGAGAATCAAATGTGACAAAATTTGAATTCGACTCAGGGTCAATCTGCTTTGGTTTCAAGAAAAATCTGGATGGGTCACCGTTAGAAACTAGAACGAACTCAAGATACTTCCTAGTATGAGCATAAATTTAAGACACTGTATTTGGACAATGAATCGTATTTAAACACTTCATTTAAAAAACAAAACAAAACAAATGATGGAGGACTTTCATAGCTCCTAAGTATAGCCAGCCTCCTCCCCACCCCTTTTCTGAACTTTTTGAACATCAAATAAAACAAGCATTTCTATATTTATTGTACAACAGGAGGAGGGTATTGTATATGAATCCATCCCACTAGCTGAATGCAACTTGTTTATAAGGTTTTCAATTCAGTGCCAGAACTAAGAGTAGGCAAGGCAGAAAACTGACTAGAGCTCCAAGACCAGGAGGGGACAATAAAGTACAATTCTTAATATTAAATTTTATAATTTAAAATAATTTTATAAGCATCCTTTTATGTCAGAAAATTCCATACACAGTCACTTAGTGCTCTAAAGTCAGTGATGGCTCAAACTCTCTGGTGGACAGTAAGGGAGAAAGAGGATGGTGGTGGCACAATTTTCAAGTCTTCAAAAATAGAAATTCCATAAAGGAGATCATTGAATTGGGAATACAACTAAAAAAGCTAGAAAAAAGGACAAATTAAAATCTCTAATTAAATACTAAATTAGAAATTCTGAAAAACAAAGGAGAGATTAATAAAACCGAAATTAAGAAAACTATTGCACTAATAAATAAAACTAGAGCTGGCTTTATTAAAATAAAAAAACCCACAATAAAATACATAAACCTTTGGTTAATTTGATGATAAAAAAAAATTACCAGTATAAAAAATGAAAAGGGTGAATTCACCACCAATGAAGAGGAAATTAAAACAAAAATTATGAGCTATTTTGCCCAACTGTATGCCAATAAATCAACAATCTAAGTGACATATATGAATATTTACAAAAATGTAAACTGCCCAGATTAAGAGAAAAGATAATGAAATACTTAAATAACCACATTTCAGAAAAAGAAGTTGAAGAAGCCATCAATGAACTCCCTAAGAAAAAATCTTCAAGGCCAGACAGATTTACAAGTGAATTCTACCAAACATTTAAAGAAAAATTAATTTCAATACTATAAAAACTATATGGAAAAATAAGTGAAGAAAGAGTCCTGCCAAATTCTTGTTATGATACAAATATGGTGCTGATAGCTAAACCTGGAAGAGACAAAACAGAGAGAGAAAATGAAAGATCAATTTCCCTAATGAATATAGTTTTTTTGGTTTGTTTGTTTCTTGGGCAATGGAGTTAAGTGACTTGCCCAGGGTCACACAGCTAGTAAGTGTCCCTAATGAATATAGATGCAAAAATGTTAAATAAAGTATTAGCAAAGAGATTATACCAATTTATCTTGAGGATAATACAGTATGACTAGGGATTTATATCAGTAATGCAGGGCTGATTTAATATTAAGAAAACTATCAGCATAACTGACCAATAACAAAATTAACAGAAATCAGATGATTATCTCAATAGATGTAGAAAAAGCTTTTGACAAAATATAACACCCATTTCTATTAAAAACACTAGAGAGAATAGGAATCAATGGTGTTTTCCATAAAATTGTAAGTAGCATCTATACCATCAGCAAGTATTATATATAATGGGAATAAACTAGAACCATTTCAAATAAGATCAAGGGTGATACAAGCATGTCCATTATCACCATTTTTATTCAATATTATATTAGAAATGTTAGCTTTAGCTATAAGAGAAGGAAAAAAAATTGAAGGAATTAGAATAGGCAGTGAAGAAACAAAGCTATCACTCTTTGCAGATGATATGATGGTATACTTAAAGAATGCTAGAGAATCAATGAAAAAACTACTTGAAATAATTAACTTTAGCAAAGTTGCAATATATAAAATAAACCCACATAAATCATGAGGATCTCTATATATTACTAACAAAGCACAGCAGTAAGAGATAGAAAGAGAAATCCCATTTAAAGTAACTGTAGACAATATAAAATATTTGGGAGTCCACCTGCCAAGACAAACCCAGGAACTACATGAACACAATTATAAAACACCTCACACAAATAAAGTCAGATCTAAGTAATTGGAAAAATATCAATTGCTTATGGGTAGGCCTAGCTAATATAATAAAAATGACAATTCTACCTAAGTTGCTTTATTCAGTGCCATACCAATCAAACTACCAAAAATTATTTTTTGTTAGGAAAAAATAATAACAAAATTCACATGGAAGAACAAAAGGTCTAGAATATCAAGGGAATTAATGAAAAGAAATGCAAGGGAAGATGGCCTAGTGATATTAGATGTAAAACTGTATTATGAAGAAGCAATCATCAAAACTACTTGGTACTGGCTAAAAATCAGAGTAGGAGATCAGTGGAATAGGTTAGGTACACAAGACACAATAGTCAGCAACTATCTATGCTTTGATAAACCCAAAGACTCCAGCTTCTAGGATAAGAACTCATTATTTGACAAAAGTTACTGGGAAAACTGGAAAACAGTATGGTAGAAACTTGGTATAGACCAACATCTTACACCATATACCAAGATAAGGTCAAAATGGGTACATAATTTAGACATAAAGGATGATACTATAAACAAATTAGGAGAGCAAAAAATAGTTTACCTGTCAGATCTATGGAGAATGGAAGAATTTATGAATGAACAAGAGATGGAGAACATTATGAAATGCAACATGGATAATTTTGATTATGTTAAATTATAAAGTTTTTTGCACAAACAAAGCCAGTGCAACCAAGATTAGAAGGGAAGCAGAAAGCTAGGAAACAATTTTTACAGCTACTGTCTCTGATATAGGCCTTCTTTTTATTTATTTATTTTTAAGTTTCCAACATTCACTTTCACAAGATTTTGAGTTCCAAATTTTCTCCCTATCTCTCCCCTCCCCCCCATCTCAAGACAGTGTGCATTCTAATTACCACTTCCCTCAATCTGCCCTCTCTTCTATAACCCTCAGCCTCTCTCAATCCCTTCCCCTTCTGTTTTCCTGTAGCGCAAGATTTCTATACCCCATTGTCTGTGAATCTTATTTCTCAGTTGCATGTAAAAACCAATTTTTAACAAAAGTTCCAAATTCTTTCCCCTCCAACTTACCCTCATTGAGAAGGCAAGAAATTCGATATAGGTTATATATGTGTAGTCATGCAAAACACTCCATAATAGTCATGTTGTGAAAGACTAAGTATATTTCCCTCCATCCTATTGTGCCCCGTTTATTCTAATCCCTCCTTTGACCCTGTCCCTCTTCAAAAGTGTTTGCTTCTGATTACTCCCTCCCCCAATCTGTCCTTCCTTCTCTCACCCCTCTGCATTATCCCCTTCCTCTTCACTTTGCTGTAGGGTAAGATAGATTTCCATACCTAATTGAGTGTATATATTATTCCCTCCTTAAGCCAAATCCATGAAAGAAAGTAAGGTTTAGTCGGTCCCTCTCACCTCCCCTTTCTTCCTCTCCAGTATAAAAGCTTTTTCTTGCCTCTTTTATGTGAGATAATTTACCCCATTCTACCTCTTTCTTCTTCTCCCAGTACATTCCTCTCTCATCCATTAATTTTATTTTTTTAGCTATTATTCCTTCATATTCAATTCACCCTGTGCCCTCTGTCTAGCTACCCTAATAATGAGAAAGGTCTTATGAGTTACAAATATTATCTTTCCATGTAGGAATGTAAACATTTTAACGTTAATAATTCCCTTATGATTGCTCTGTCCTGTTTACTTTTTCATGTTTCTCTTGAGCTTTGTTTTTGAAAGTCAAAAATTTTCTATTCAGCACTGGTCTTTTCTCAAGAATGCCAGAAATTCCTCTATCTCATTGAATGTCAATTCTTCCTCTCATGGATTAAACTCAGTTTTGCTGGTAGGTGATTCCCGGTTTTAATCCTAACTCCTTTGACCTCCAGAATATCATATTCCAAGCTCTCCTATCCTTAAATATAGAAGCTGCTAAATCTTGTGCTATCCTGATTGTGGCTCCACAATACTTGAATTGTTTCTTTCTTCCGGCTGCTTCCAATATTTTTTCCTTGACCTGGGAACTCTGAAATTTGGCTATAATATTCCTGGCAGATTCCTTTTAAGATCTCTTTCAGGAGGTGATCGGTGGATTCTTTCAATTTCTATTTTACCCTCGGGTTCTAAAATATCCGGGCAATTTTCCTTGATAATTTCTTGAAAGATGATGTCTAGGCTCTTTTTTTGATCATGACTTTCAGGTAGTCCAATAATCTTTAAATTATCTCTCCTGGATCTATTTTCCTGGTCAGTTGTTTTTCCAACGAGATATTTCACAGTCTTCTATTTTGTTTTCTATTCTTTTGGTTTTGTTTTATTGTTTCTTGATTTCTCACAGAGTCATTAGCTTCCATTTGCTCCATTCAAATTTTTAAGGAATTATTTTCTTCAGTGAGCTTTTGAATTTCCTTTTCCATTTGGCCACTTCTGCTTTTTAAGAAATTCTTCTTCTTATTGGTTTTTTGGACCTCTTTTACCATTTTACCTAGTCTGTTTTTAAGGTGTTATTTTCTTCAATATTTTTTGGGTCTCCTTTAGCTAGCTGTTGACTCATTTTTCATGACTTTCTTGCATCACTCTCCTTTCTCTTCCCAATTTTTCCTCTATTTCTCTTTTCAAAATCCTTTCTGAGCTCTTCCATGGCCTGAAACCAATTCATATTTTTCTTGGACGCTTTGGACGTAGGAGCTTTGACTCTGTTCTTTTTTGTTAGTTGTATGTTTTGACCTTCCTCATCACCAAAGTAAGTTTCTATAGTCTGTGTTTTCTTCCCCCAGTTCACTCATTTTCCCAGCCAATTACTTGACTTTTTAACTCTTTATTAAGGTAACTCTTTATTAACTCCAGTGTGGAGGGTCTACTTCCCCAAGCTTCAGGGATTTTGTGTGGCTGTTTACAGAGGTACCTGTAAGTTTTCTTTGAAGGTGGAATGATCTCAGGAGAAGCTCCTCTCCTGGCCCATGTCCTGGTCTGTGAGCGACCACAAGCACTCTTTTCTGCTCTAGAACTGTGACAAAGTTTCCCTCTCCACTGCTACCACAAGTTCTGCTATGCCAGTGCTCCTCCTTGCCCCAGAACTGCCACCCAGATCCAAGCATGGACGAAGCAACAGAATCTTGCCTCAATGCCAGCGAAGAGATCCCTATAATCTCCTTCTGATCAGTTGTCCAATCCCCTTACTGTCTGTTGGCTGAGAGCTCTGGAAGCAGCTGCCGCTACTGTCACTGCTGCTGCCCCAGGGCTGTGCTGGAGTTGGGTCAGGACTGCACTCCTCTCTCACCCATGTCCAACAGACCTTTCCTACTGACCTTCTAAGTTGTCTTCGGCATCTGTGGGTTGAGAAGTCTGGAAACCACCACAGCTGCCAGTGATTTAGTCCCCTGAGACCTGTTCTGAGTTTGCTGGAGCCTGGTCTATGCCACCATGGCCTGTGCTGGACTGTGCTCCTCTCTCAGCCTGGCACAGCAGACCTTTCCCATCAACCATCCAGGTTGTATTTGGCTGGAAATTTGTTTCACTCTGTCTTTTTGTAGGTTCTTCTTCTCTAGAATTTGTTTAGAGTCATTTTTTACAAGTATTTGGTGGGGGGGTTTGGGGGAGAGTTCAAGCAAGTCCCTGCTTTTACTCCACCATCTTGGCTCCACCCCTTAAAGCTTTATTTCTAAAATACATAGAGAACTGAATCAAATTTATTAAGATTACAAGTCATTCCCCAATTGATAAATGGTCAAAGGATACGAACAGGCAGTTTTCAAATGAAGAAATTAAAGCTATCTATAGTAATGTAAAAAATGCTCTAAATTACTATTGATTAGAGAAATGCAAATTAAAATAACTCTGAGGTACCACATTACACCTATCAGATTAGCTAACATGACAAAACAGGAAAGTGATAAATTTTGGAGAAGATGTGGGAAAATTGGAACACTAATGCACTAGAGTTGTTAAGTGATCTAACCATTTTAGAGAACAATTTGAAACTATGCCCAAAAGGCTATAAAACTGTGCACATACCTTTTGATCCAGCAATACCACTAATAGATCTATATTCCAAAGAGATCATAAAAAAGGGAAGAAGACCCACATGTATAAAAGTATTTATAGTAGTTTATTTTGTGGTGGCAAAGAATTGGACATTGGGGGGATGCCCATAATCAGAGAATAGCTGAACAAATTGTGGTATGTGAATGTTATGTAATGTCCCATTAAGAAATGATGAGCACACAGATTTCAGAAAAACCTGTAAAGACTTACGTAAACTGATGCTCAGTGAAATGAGCAGAACCAGGAGAACACTGTACACATTAATAACCACACTGTGCGATAACTAAGTTTGATAGACTTAGCTCTTCTCATTAATGCAACAATTTAAGTCACAGAAGTTCTCAAAGTGGGTGATACTGATCCAGAGGAGTGGTAGTAGCCTCGAGCACAATTGGGGGGCACTAAATAAAAATAAGGGAGTGTCGGAAGCATAAGGAAAGAAGAGAAGAGAAGAAAATTTTGAAAAACCGTTCATACATGTTTCATCTGTTGTGTAACAGAGTTAAAGTTGTACTGATTACATTTTTTTCCCAAATTAACACACAAAATGCCAGTTATAACAGATCAGTGGTCAAGTCCACTGACAGGTGGACCAAGCAAGTGTTGGCAGGTAAGTATGTAGCACATTGTTTAAGTCCAGCACGCATTGGCAGGAATATGTGCATGTAATGACTTGTTGCAATACTATAGTTACATGATGCAATATTGCATCATCAAAATTTCAATGCAGGAAAACACAAATTTATCATAAATTATTAAATTTAAAATGCATCATTTAAAAAATATTTTATATTTTTTTGAAATGACGCCAATTAAAAAAAAAACCATTAAAGGTAAAGAAAGTAGATTTCCAGTGGGGCACTGAGTAAATTTTTTTTTTAAAGGGCAGGTAGGCCAAATAAGTTTGGGACCTCTGATGTAAGACAATTCCAAAAGACTCACAATAGAAAATGCTATCCACATCCACAGAAACTATGGAGTCCGAATGCAGAGTGAAGCATACTATTTTCTCCCTTCTTTATTTCTTTCTTGTGGTTTTTCTCTTTTGTTCTGACTCTTCTTTCAAAACATGACTAATGTGGAAATATATTTACTATGACTGTACATGTATGGCCTATATCAGATTGCATGTCTTGGGCAGGGGCAATGGGAGGGAGGAGAAAAAATCTGGAACTCAAAATCTTATGAAAGTGAATGTTGAAAACTAAAAATAAATAAATAAATTTAAAAAATAAATTAAAATGCCTTGTTCCAATTCCACTGCACTGCAAGTTACTAAGGCAAGGAGGATTAAACCCTAGAGGAGGAGAAAGGGATTCAGGCAGTAACAGAGTAGAGTGATTGTCTTAAGGAGGTATGGAATGAAGATTTCTGTAACCCATGGGTCCTTGTTGCCATAGCTATAGAGGATAAGGTGTCTGCTGTTTACCAGAGGAACTGCACTAGTATCAGGAGGGAAAGAAAAGAGGAAGGCATTGGTTATATGAGTAAAAAAAATGTCTGGGCAGGAAGGGAGTGGGTAAAAAAGCCTTGTTTGTGATCCCTTGCCAGTAAGGAAATGCATTACTTCCTATTCAAAAGCATGTATATGAATAGCCTTAGCTATAAAATTCAAGAGATTTCATGTGGTTTCAGCAAACTCTGTTGGAAAAAAAATAAAGTAAAAGCTATAAGAGAAATACTATTAATGGCAACTTTCACATACTAATTGAATTCACTAGGACATCATTTTTTTCTCCGCAAAACTGAAAATACAACCAAAAATGTGGGGAAAATATCACTCCGAATAAGTCATTGCTAGATCAACTTCCCAAGAGATGTTGTGAGAACAAAATGCTCTCAGCTACATTTCCCAGACAGAAAGCATGAGGTCGTCAAGACCAAGTCTTTATCAGGGGCAGAGCCCTTTTTCTTCTTCCTCCATTCCAAAAATGTGAGATCATCATCAGCTATTGGCTACCAGCATCATACACTGGGAAGTGAGTTGCACAAATCTCCCTAACTCATTGGTTCAAAAACATCAATCGACTTCACAAAAACCTTTTAGTTTCTTACTGCTAAGCAAATGAACACGCAAATTCCTTGGTCTGTTCCTCTACAGTCCGGCTCCAAACTACCTCTTCTGCCTTATCTCATAATTTTCTTCCTTAAGTCCTGGGCCAGAATGGGCTATACACCCTTCTCGAAACCCATCCTACCCTCTTCTGCTTCTAGTCATGCTATTCCTCTGTACCTGGAATAGGGCCAAAGGATAGGGGTTAGAGCTGTGAATTCATTTGTAAAAGCAAATCTTAATAAGTAAATTCCCTCTAACAATTCTGATCAGACTTTCCATTGACTAGAGCTCTAATAGGTTAAGTTTGATGTTTGTAAAATCTCCTGAATACACCCCCTATCTTCCTCTGACACTGCCACCATTCCAGTGCAGGCCCTCATCACCTCATGTCCTGATTGCTCCAACAGCCTGCTGGTCAGTGCTTGCCTCAAGTCTCTCCCTGCTCCAATCTATTCTCCATTCAACCACTAAAACACAAATCTGATCATGTCACCCCTATAGTGGCTCCTTATTGCCTCTTAGGAGCAAATACAAACTGCTGTTTGACATTCAAAGTCCTTCATTCAAAGCCCCCAACTCTTCCAGCTTCTAACACTTTATCCCCTGACCTGTTTTCTTTGATCCAGGGACACTGGCCTCTTGGATGTTCCACAAACAAGACTCTGCCTTTCTCAGCTCTGGGCATTTTCTCTGGCTGTCCTCCCTGGACTGGAATGTTATTCCTCCTCCACTCTGACTACTGACCTCCCAGGCTTCCTTTAAATCCTAACTAAAATCCCACCTCCCATAGGAAGTGATGAAGAGATAAAGAGGGGAAAAATATTTGGGTTGCTAGGAAAAGAAAAGACTTCATTCTCAAAGATCTCTATTCAGGACAGCATGGAAACTATTTCAATTCAGGACCAAAAGGAAAAGTTCTTGGCAAATGAAAAGGGAACCTGGACAGGGCTTTCCCCTCAATCACAGAAAGAACAACAGTCCAATGAGCTACAAGAGTAGAAGACAAAATCTGAACCTCAGGGGGATTGTATGCAAATCAATACTTTAGTGACGCAATAAAAAAAACTAGAATTCAATTGCTGCCACATCTATTCTTTGTAATCCAATTTAAAGGGACTTCCTAGAGATAGGAAGAGAACCTGGAAAGGATATCAGGCCAACTTCCTAGAGTCAAAGTAAAGTGGACTTTTAGTTAATGGAATAATTCAGGCACATTTCCCCCTTTCCCCACTTCCCACTGGCCTGAACTTTACTGGTAGTGATTTTTTTGTTTGTTTGTTTTTTTAAAGCCAGTGGCAGCTAGGTGGAGCAGTGGATACAGCATTGGGCCTGGAGTCAGGAAAACCTGAGTTCAATTCCAGCCTCAGACACTTATTAGCTGTAATGATTCTGGGCAAGACACTTAACCATTATTTGCCTCAGTTCCTCATCTGTAAAATGGGGACACACTGGAGAAGGAAATAGCAAACCACTCCAGTATCTTTGCCAAGAAAACCTCATGGACAAGTCCATTAGGTCATAAAGAGTTGGACATGACTTAACAGCAAGGTATCTTGTCTAAAATATGGCAAACTCAGCCTTCATTTTTGCATCAGACACAAGGCCTTAAAGTCCAGATGCCCCAAGACGATAATCCAGTGACCAACAGAAATGCAAGTTTCAGTTTGACAGAAAGAAAATCTTCCTGAATCCCTAGTGCTATCAAAAAAATTTGAATATGTTGATTCCTAAAGTAGTGGTGATGAGGATGGGATCTAGACCTCCCCCCCCCCAAAGGAAAAACCCTGGACTTTCCCACAGGGCCAAATCTCTGGCATTAGCTTGAGGCTATAATCCCATCAACTAGCCTTTCATTGCTGGCTCCACCCAATCTCCCAGTTTTGTAACCCTTAACCTAGCCAAGCCCTCCCTATGGCCCCCGACCATTTCCCACACTTAATCCGAGCTAGGCTCCATTCTCCCTAGGATCCATTGTCCAGGTCCCAGGAGTTCTGGTCACCCCAGCTTCCTGGCCACTCCTATCCAGATCTCCTCAGACCCCTCCTCCAGTCACCCCAAACTACCTGGCCACTCCTAGATCTCTCCCACAGTCTTTCTATATATAAGGTTCATCTTGTCTCCATTAAGGTGCTTAGATTCTTAGAATCTAGCCAATAGCTTATTAATGTTCAGACTCCTTAAGAGTCTGCCCAATATGACAGATGTTCTAATAAACCTTGTCTTTGGCTGAAAGAAGGCTTGGGTCGAATTCTTTCGGGCAGGACCCGCGTGTCTTGATTTTGGGGTGCCGGCACCCCTAAACCTCAATATTTTGGTGGCCCGTACAGGGAAACTGCCTAACCCCAAGTTCTTCTCCAGTCCAGACTGGAAGGTATGTAAGCCTCCCCCTTTCCTTCCCTTCTTGCTCTACAGTTGGGGTCGCTCTCCAAGCACCAACGCTTGGAGGTGCTTTTTGGGCAGACAGTTACGATGCTGTCGAGCACTCAGCCTGACACTCTCAGGCTCTCAGTCCACGGGGTCAGTTTGAGGCCATGGACTTGGGTACACCTTCTGCAGCATAGAGGACAAGGACAGACGCCCTATCCAGAAGTGTATGCCCAATTCTGTTAATTCTCTCGGTGCTAGGGAATTGGAGAAAACTGCAGTTGCTTTTTGGTTCCCTGAGGCTTACTTACTCCCTTCCCTCTACACCCCTGAAATCTTCCTTCATGGAGGCTACAGGGAAAAGTCAGAACAGCTAAAAATAGCAGATTTTGGAGGTTTTGTGATTGATCATTAAGGAGTTTTGAAACTTTTCCTTACAATCCTGGTCACTCCTTTCTCCCACTCCCTTCCCCTGAGTCAAGAGGAGTTTCATAGGAGAAGAAAGTTTTACCCTTTACCCCTCACCTTTGATTTTACTCTTCCCCCACCTGGGAAAGGAAGGAGGGGGGAGGAGCAGCAGTTACAGTGTGGGCCCCCCGGCAATGGCCTTGGGCAACCTTTGCCTGGAAGCATCACCTAGGTTCAGCACATCCTGCTCAAGGTAAAGAAGCTAGCCTCCGAACTTGGGTAAGTATGCTCTTCTTAAAGTTGTAGTTTTAACTGTTAATGATGAGACGTTGATTCTCTGTGTAAAGTAATTTGGAAATGCATTTAATAAAACTGAAGTCACCTGATTGGAAATGGATTTGTATAGTATATCTTATTTATAAACAGTTGTTTGCATGCTGTCCTCCCCATTAGATTCTGAAATCCTTGAGAGAAAAAACTGTTTTGCCTTTCTTTGTACCCTCAGGTCTCAGAACAGAGCCTGACATATACATAGTAGGAGCTTAATAAATGCTTGCTTGACTTGAATGAAGTAAATTTTTCTGACCCTTATAAATTTATGAGCTGTTAACAATTTGATCTTTCCAGGTTATGCCCAAGTTGGTGTCATCACTGTTGTGGGAAATTGAAAAAACAAAACAAAATCCAATAATGAGAAGAATTAGGTAACTGTACATAACAAATTCATCTCTATTTGAAATAGTTGCTGATCAAGGGAACCACCAATTTTACAACGACCCAAGCTCACAAACTTGGCTTTATCCTCAATGACTTCCTTTCCCTCACCCCATATATTCAATCTGCTGTCAAAACTGGTTGTCTCTTTGGAGAGATGCTTTGAGTTACCTCTCTACTCACACAGCCCTTATCATTTCTCTCCTGGACTATCCTAATAGCCTTCTAATTGGTTTTCCTGTCTCATCTCTTGGGGGCAGCTAGGTGGTGCAGTGGATAAAAAAAGCACTGGGCTTGGCATCAGGAAAATTTATCTCCCATGAGTTCAAATCTGCCCTCAGAAACTTAATAGCTGTGTGATCCTGGGTAAGTCACTTCACCCCGTTTACTTCACTTTTCTTATCTATAATGAGATGGGAAAGGAAACAGAAAATCACTCCAGTATCTTGGCCAAGAAAACCCCAAAAAGGGTCACAAAGAGTGGGACACAACTGAAATGACCTCATCTTGCCCTATTCCAATCCACCTTCCTTTCACTCTTCTGCCAAAGTGATTTCTCTACAGTCCTGACCATGCCACTCCCCTACGCAGGAAAAAATACTGGTTCCTTATTACCTCTAGGATCAAAACTAAAAATAGAGAAAGAGGGTTGCATGCCTACCTAGAAGCTTACACTACTCTGTTTAGACTTCTTAAAATTAAATCTACTCCTAAGGTCATAAAGCTACAGATTTAAATGTTGCCAAAACACATTGCTTACCAAAGGCTAGGAGTTGAAGTCAAGTGCTGAGGAACAACAAATCACTTTTTTTCTGTGTGAAATTGGAGAATAAACTACAATAATTCTTTGGGAGCACCTATGAGAGAAGTTTCTCAGAGGCAGAATTTCTATTGTATATATCCAAACAGAGGATGTTGTTACTAGTTTCTGGCAACTCTACAGTATAGTAGGCTTCAGAGTTCAACTCCATGCCTAGGACAATGTTACCCTAATTCTAAAAATATGAGAACAGCTGGAGGGTTTCAGGATAGCACTGAGAAGTCTGTTCTAACTGGTGGAAGCGAGAGGAACAGCTGCATCTGCATTTTGGAGTCAAAGATGACATACACAATTCATGTTTAAAAAGCATGTTGCCCTTGTCTGACTCATCCTGAATGAAATCCTCTCTGAAATGCACTGACATATGTTGCAATTCTTTATTAACTTTTCCGGAAGAGTCAGAAACCAACACTGAAGAAATTATCAACCACATGATTTTTGTTGTTGTTGTTCAGTTGTTTCAGGCGGGTCCAACTATTCATGACCCCATTTGGGATTTTCTTGACAAAGATACTGGAGTAGGTTTGCCATTTCCTTGCCCAGCTCATTTTACAGATGAGGAAACTGAGGCAAACAGGGTGAACTGACTTGCCCAGGGTGACACGGCTAATAAGTGTCTGAGGCTGGATTTGAACTTAACAAGATGAGTCTTCCTGACTTAAGGACTGGCACGCTACCCACCGCACTACCTACCTGCCCTTCGACTCTATGCTAGAGCTCTGGAAATATTAAGGGAGTTCCTAGCCCACTTCCAGGCAATAATCTGTTGTACTCAGGAGAGCAAAGAACAAAGATGAGTAGAGATGTCACTAGGTCTTAACTGAACTCCTTCCACCCCAACAATATAGCAGTGAAATACTAGATGCTTCCTTTTTGCTCAGAGTTCAAATCTACTGAGAAGGAAATGGCAAACCACTCCAGTATCTTTGCAAGAAAATTCCATGGATGATACTGGCATGCTGTGGTGGGGTAACAAACAGTTGGACACCACTAATCCACTGAACAACAGAAACTTCTCTTTGGAAAATAATTTATATCTTGTATTAACAAGCTCTGGGCTCCATGCTCTGGGCCCTATGACACACAATGGGGCCTGGATATTTCCCACAGTCCTTTAAAAAATTCTTCACATTCTTTATATGCACCTCTTCTCTTCCTGGATTCCATAGGGAAAAATGGGTAGATAAGGTAGATGGAAAAGGGAGAGGTGTGAACCAAGAAGACAAGTACAGGGAACATCTGCTGGATGGTTTTGGGGTCTGGCACAAGACCACTGCTGATTTTTGGATACACAACATTTTTGCCTGCCTGAGCACTCCCCAACTCCTCATGAGCAATCCTTAAAACTCACACAGTAAATAATTATTGCCTGGTAAGTGATCCTTGTTCCTCTTAGGATCAGATTAGCACAAGAGGCACGTCTCCCATCCCACCCCACTACACTCTCCTCCTCTTCCCCCCTTTCTCTAGGCTAAGAAGGGCTTAGGACAGCCTCCTGTCCAGCCAGAGAACACTTTACCTATCAGAATCAAAACATTCTTGAGAAGATTTGCCCCAAATAAAATTTGAAAATGATGGGACTTGAGGGTGGGTCTATTAAATCTTCAGAGTCCAAGAGTGGGATATGGGGAATAAGCATGGAGTTCCCTCCCTCAGCCCCTCATTTCAACCTGCACTTTTCTGTAGTTACCTGTGGATCATGGAATCCCAGATTTAGAACTAGAAGGGAATTTAGTGATCTTTTAGTCCAATCTCCTTCATTCTACAGATGAGGAAACTGAGGACTGGGGAGGTAAGGTAACTTTGTCCAAGGTCACATAGCTCATTAGTGGAAGAGCTGGGATCTGAACCCAGGATATGACTGCAAATCCAGTGCTCTTTCCACCACATCTAACTTTCCTCTCACTATGTGATCTGAAGGTATGTTAGCCTCTTCTGGCACAGAAAACTGAAAAGTTGAAGATAGGTTAGAAAAATGGTCATCAAAACATTACCAACAACCTTTCCAAGGCCCTCTAGAAAATATCTTCTCCTATTATGAAGCCAAAACATTGTTTTAAAAAAATAATATGGGGGGAGGATGGGAAAATCTTTGATCCTATTATTAATAATGCCTCTAATGAAGAAAGAACTTTATGTAGCACTTGAAGTAGGGAATAAAAAAGAATATGGACTAATGGGAATAATTTTCTTACTCTCCTCCCAAGCTTCTCCTCTCTCTTGCCCAAATACCTCACCTCCCTATTTCACTCTTCCCCTTAAGTATGTCATGCTCTAGGGTCAAGGAATATCCTTAGGTGTTTATGGACTGTATCTGAGACTCAAAAAAGCAGAGGTCAAGAAGGCAGAAGGTGACTAACAGATTTTCATCCACCAAGAGGGCTGATTGTGTGTAAGACAGACTTTCATCCATGAGGAGGGCAAAAGGTGGATAACACTTTCATCTGCTTCTAAGAAATGGAATGAAAGCTCTTCCCCACTCCAATACAGAATCCATGTGTAAAACTGAGAGAACATTACTTTCTAGACCAAGGCAGTTATGAAGCCAAGTCAGATTTAGATTTGTAATATGACCATTCACTATAAGGTAATTCACAATCTTTTTCGTTTTTGCAACCTCTCATTTTTCAGCTTTAGTTTGGTTCCTGATCTGAATTCATGAGAAAAAAAAATGAATTTAAAAAATAACATAATCTGTCACAATTCCATCCCCTGGGGCTATCTTCTTCTATTTGTCTATGAGGTAATACATCCCATCTGCCTAGGAAGAGTCTGTATTTTCTGGATGACTAGAAAAGGGATTTCAAATGCCTTACTCATTTTGAGGAAACCTATAAAGGTAGCAAGGGGATGTGAAGACAGCCAAATCTCCATTTCCCCCCTAATGATCATTGCCATGAAAACACTCTGGAAATACACCTAACTTATTCAATGATAATTGGGACACCTCCCCATTCCCTTCCTCCTCTATCCTCCTCCCACAGAGTAATTTAACTAGTTAAGGGAAAAGCCCAACAAAAATCGATAATCTTCTTTCCTGAAAACCAGATGTCACCTAACAGTAACAGACACAAAACAATGGGATCCAGCTCACAATTCTGTGCAGGCCACAGTGGAAAGAAAGATGAGAACTGACAAACTGTATCCCTGGGAGCTCAAAGTCTGCTATGCCCCTCAAATAATCCTATAAAGATAATCTCCCTGGTGAAGTACTTTTCTCAAGAGTGGAAACTTGGGAACGGCTAACAATTAGCTAGTTGAACTTGGTAGACTGAGGTCCCTTCCAAATCGGAGATTCTATGAATGGGGAAAACTAAATATATGAGAGGCTGATTAGATTTCCTTTACCATGAGGGACAGGACAATACATTTGTTATTTTCCATGGGGCATGTACCCGAGAAAAATAAAATATAATTTTAAAATACTGCCTGTGACAACACTGAGGAATCTATGTTTTTCCATTTCTTAAATATTAGGGATTAAAGATTTTTAAAATGTTACCATGTCTAAAAATACACATTTAAATCAGAGGTAGAAAAACATACAAAATGAGTAGCATGTATTTAAATGAATATATATGAATCCTCTGCTTAAGAAGCTATTTAGAAAACAGTTAATTAGATCCTAACACTCAACAAAGGGCAGCTAGATGGCCAGTGCACAGAATGCCCAGCCTGGAGCCATCACTTAACTTGACACACAGTAGGTGCTTAATAAATGCTTGCTGACTGACTTTTCAGTCACTTAACAAATGCTGATTTGAAGTAGCAGACCAAAACTAACAAAATCTAATGATCTATTTATTAACTCAAAATGGTACACAGAACTGATTCAGGCATTTGTGCCCTACTTTTGCTTTAAGTGTGAGAAGAATGATTGAAGCTGGAGAAGGCAATAATGAACACACATGCATGTGTATATAAAAATATACACACATACATATCTACTAACCAAGTAAGATGAGTTCATTCTGTTGCCTATACATGCATCCTTCTGTTAATTTACCCTGCATGTAGCTTGCTCTGTATAAATTTGTTTACATGTTGGCTGTCTCATTAGATTGTAAACTCCATGAGAGCAGGATCTGTCTTTTGCCTCATTTGAATCCCTACTGCTGGCACATAGTGTTGTTGAGTCATTTCAGTCATCTCTGACCCTCTGTGACCCCATTTGGGGTTTTCTTGGCAAAGATACTGGAGCAGTTTGCCATTTCCTTCTCCAGCTCATTTTACAGATGAGGAAACTGAGGCAAACAAGGGCAAGTGACTTGTCCAGGGTCACACAGGCCATATTTGAACTCAGGTCCTCCTGACTCCAGGCCCAGCACTCTTATTTACTGCACCACCAACTACCCTACCACATTGTAGATGATTAATAAATTATTTATTGAATTGAATCCCATTCTGCCTTCCAGGGATCAAGAAAATCTTGACCTATGTTGTTTTTTTCCATTCTAATCCAGACTGTTCCTAAAAGAAAAGTCAAATACTATTAACTTTCTTTGGTTTAAAGCTCCATTGCAGATCTACTGACTTCTAGACTTTTGATGGTGATGACATAATTTTGGAACTAGAAAGGACCTTGAAATAAAAATATGACCTATTCTAGAAGCAGGTAAAACTGTTTTGTGGATTCAGTGAGATCACATGTGTAAAGTGCTTTGCAAACTGTGAAATGGAATTTTTGTGTTAGCATTTATTATATAGCAGTCTGCAAAATTATCTGATCCAAGTGAATGCATGAGTTTACACAGAAACCTAGCTGGATGCCAAGCCCAGTCAGGAAGTTTCTATGGCATATCACCAACAAAACACTATCTGAACAAGATTAAAAACCAGGGTTATTAATCAGCCTCCTAGCAACCAGCAAAGTTTTTAAAAAAATAAATCTTCCAAGGAGGGGGCAGGTTAAGTAATAGGAGGGCAAGGTAATGGGTAGAAGTAAAGTAGAGGAGTTAGGAGGGACAGCAAACAAGACACACAAACATAAAATAAATATCAGGAGTAGAATTTATTAGGGGAAAAAAAAGCAGAGGTAGTAATCATGACCTCAGAAAAAGTTAAAGCTAAAATAGACTATCAAAAGAGAAAAACAGGGAAACTACACTGTCAGCCATATTAATACTGTTTTAGACTATTTAAAATAACTAGACAGTGTAAGGTTGGAAAATTGCTGTGGTGTAAGAAATAATGAGTTGATGGACTTAGAAAAATATGGAAAGACGTGGACTTTTGAAGGAAGATGTTATCCACCCTCAGAGAAACAGAGGACAAACAAGTATAGTATGGTTTCACATAGATGGATATGAATGTATATGTCTATATATGAGTACGATTATAGATATCTAAGTATATGTAAGTGTACATATATGTACATATAAGTGTATGTATATATGTGGGTATAGGTATGTATACATACATGTATATGTGTATAGGTATGTACGTGTGTATATTTTTATATATACACACAGCTTCTTGGGGGAGAAGTGGAAGGAAGGGGGAAAAAAGAACAAAGTAAAAAGTGCATAGCAGAGAACAAAAGAAAACTTACAAGGAGGAAAAGATGGACAGCTCTGAACACAATGTGTAGTATTTATTATATAGGCTTTCTTGGAATGGAAATTTATTACTGTATATTTTTAATCCTCTCTTCCTTTCCGCTGTGTACATGGCAATGCCTTTTTTTTCTTTTCTTATTTTGTATTTAAGTTTCAGTATTTAAGTTTAAAATAAATTAATAAAAAAAACTTCCTTTATCTTGGGAAGTGTCTTGATACAGTAGATAGAGTGCTGGACCTGAAATTCGGAAGACTCATCTTCCTGAGTTCAAATCCAGCCTCAGAGACTTAACTAGCTGTGTGACTCTGGCCAAGTCACTTAATCCTATTTGTCTTAGTTTCCTCATCTGTAAAATGAGCTGGAGAAGGAAATGGCAAACCACTCTTTGACAAATCAAATCTTTGCTAAGAAAATCCCAAATGGGGTCACAAAGAGTAGGAAATGACTGAAAAAAGAATAAGCAACGACAACAAACTAAAAATGTGGATCCCCACCCCCAAGCATTCTAAGAAGTCTTTAGAGCAAAGGTTCTTAAGCTTGAACCTGTGAACTTGTTTTTTAAAAAGAGTTTGATAACTATATTTCAATATAATTGATTCCTTTGATAATCCTGTGTATTTTATGTGGAGAATTTAACAACATAAGGTAATGCAGTAGTTCTCTGTAACTCTGAGTTAAGTCACTTAACCTCTCTTAACCTCAATTTCCACACTTGTAAAATTGGGATAATAACAATAACTACCTCACAGGGGTGTTGTGAGGATCAAATGAGATAACATATAAAGCGCTTTGCAATATGATGATGATGATGATGATGATGATGATGAAAAGAGGTCCATGAGCTTCACCAGACTGACTAATGGCTCAATGATACAAAAAGAGTTAAGAACCCTTGACTTAGAGAGTCAGGTACTAATAGTACGATCATTTTTGTGTGAAAATGTAATAGAATCATAGAATGGGCAGAATCCAAAGGAATCTCAGAGGTCATCTAATCCAACCGACCTAGCCAATTCAGGAAGCCTTTCTATAGCATCTCTGTCAGGTGCAGTGAGAAAACTCAGAGGCAGTTAGGGTTATATAAATAAGTCTCTTCCATCTTTCACTTTCACAGGAAATATGCAAAAGCAGACATTGTATCTTCGGCTCCATCAACACTGTCCCTTCCCTCTTTCCTAAGGTTTGCTGCCCTCCTGCATCTCCCAATAATATTGCCTCCACCAGCATAACTTCAAATAACATGATTATAGCACCATACTACACTTGATGACCTGGGAATTCAAGGCCCGAATCTTACATTTACTAGCTCTGAGACTGTAGGCAATCCACTTAACCTGAGTTTCAGTTTCCTTATCTGTAAAATTAGGACATTAATATTGATATTATCTATTTCAAGAGTTTTGAACTAGTTGTACTTTATAGGCAATATGGGGTTACTTTAACATAAACTGTTATTATTAACAAATTCCATTATAATGCTTTTTATAAAATACACTATAATTCCTTTTCAGTTGATACTGTGAGATGCAAATCAGTGATGATCCAAAATGGGACTTGAGTCTCAGTGGTCCTCTGCTTGAGCCCTCCTGGGGAATCCCTGGGTCCAGGTGCTGCTGTGGGCCTTAGGCTTGAGGCCTCACCTAGTATTGGGTTCCTTGTAAGGACCCCTCTTCCTATACTTGCAGCTTCTAACCATCTTTTAAATAAAGCTTACTATTGCTTCTCTTTGATTTCTTGATCATTATTCAATCTGATGACCTTTTTAGGTCTTTACTGAAATATATGTGGGTTCCTCTGCAACCTTTCACACCAACATCTTAACCAGATATCTCTTGAAAGGCTTCTTGAAGATGACTGAAAAGCAATGTCGAAGAATAGAACATGGACTTATGAAGCCCAGATTACAGTAATGCTTTGTGATAGGGTCAGAAATGTGACATATTTGTAAATACCAGCTGGAATGAGAAGCAAGACAGAGAGGGTGGCTTGGTCATACTCAATCCTATCTCTAGAGTTAGGAAAAAAAGTTCAAACTCACATGGCCTGTTATTTACAGTGTGGGTTAGAGTATCACATTTACACTGGAATGGCTACACATTGATTTCTGTCTTAAGGCCATTAAAAGGTAAGGCTATGAAATAATTCACATATATCTGAGTTTGCTTTGTTGTGACCACGACATCTTTTTGATGCTATACATTAATATTATAACCAACTCTCAATTTTCTCTGTATAATTTTCTGTGCATCTATAATACCAGACTAGATTCCTTATTCCCTCTCTCATCCTCCAAGTTTCTGGTCCACCTCTCCTATACTATCTAAGAAGGTTCCCAGGGTGTGCAAACTCAGTTTAAATACAGGCTTAAGAAAATAAACTGAAAAAGTCCAAGTCACAGAATGCCTTCTCTATAGTTTTGGGAACAGTCCACATCATGGCTCACCTCTGGGGTCAAATACTGACCACAATTTAACACTTTTTCTTTCTGAGATTATGCACACAAAATAATGCAAGCATGATTATATAACATTCTAACTTTGTACCATGTCCACAACTGTGACTTCCTCTAGTCTAGAAATAGCTACATTATCGTATTATTCAAGACTGCTATGAACTAGGAGAGACAATAACTGAAAATAAGGTAACTGTGTAATGTGTAACAATGTGGAATGTTTCTAATTACTAAGAGCCTATGCCTAAAGTGCATGGCATGCACTGGACTTCTTTCTGTCAAAACCTATTATGTTAGCTATTTATATTTATTTTAAATCATGTAAAGTGTCATCATATGACCTTCTTTCACTGTTCCTATAATCAATTGATAAGCATTTATTAAGGCCCTATTAAGTTCCAGGAAGTGGGGCTACAAAGACAAGAATAAAAACTGTCCCTGCCTTCAAGGACATTACATAACTTTGGGGGAAAAAAACATATACATCTAAGTATATATAAGATAAATAAAAGATAATAGAGGAGGGACAGAAAAGATTTCATACAGGAGGTAGAATTACAAGCACACATTTATCTCTCAGCTGAACTTTGTAATCTTTCCATTGGGACAGTAATCTGTAGGACAATGCAAGCAGATGCTTTTTTTTCTCAAAGTACTTTCACCTTTTTAGAAGGGTAGGAATGAGAATAAATATTATCCTCCCTTCACTGCTACATTCTGTTTTCTACTTGCCTGGGCTAGCAGTAGTTTTTCCTGCACAGTGGCCGGAAGAGACGGTCAAGACGTGATAGGACCTTATCAAGAAGAGGGCAAAAGCCACTGAATTCTCTTTTTGTCCCATTTAAGAAAAAGGAAGGAAAAAACCTCCAGATTTATAATTATCCATTTTGACTCAACTCTGTCTTCCATCATACTGAATCTTCTTAAAGCTCACACAGGATCTTTCTTTGTGCTGGATACAGGAAATAAAGTTCCCTGTTGTAGGGTTGGGGAAAAGAGGGAAGCAAGAGAAATAAATTATCATCCTGTATGAGAGCTAACCTAGGGCTAAGACGCTAATTTTTCCTAGCCATTCTAATTTCTCTAGTCTTAATGAAACAAAACAAAACCCCTTTTACTTTCTCACATTAATTTTAAAGAAATATGAGAAAAAAATCAACTGGGATAATGATGAATTCTTATTTTAAATAATCTCTCTGGTAGAGAGAACATTTACAACCTAGATCAGATTCTAGCAAATTGAAGAGGATGATGTGCTCTGCCCCCCACCAGCATAGCCTTAAAGGCTCCAGATAATGGTACTGGCGGGTCGGGGGGGGGGGGGAACAAAGCTGATTGGACTAGTCAGGTAGAGATGGACGAAAGTAGCCTCCCCTCAGTTCTGACACTTCTCAGAAAAAGAACTTGAGCCAAAAAAGTAGAGCAAAACCAGCTGGAATCTGCTGTGCAAATGAACTGGGAAGTGAGGGTAGGGAGATAAAGTAAGAGATAAGAATTTGTTATTTATTAGATATCACTTAGATGCCCTAAAGGCTCCAAATAATGGTATGGGGGGGTGGGGGGGGGGAAGACCAGGACAAATCTGATTGGACTAGTCAGGTAGAGATGGACGAAAGTAGCCTCCCCTCAGTTCTGACACTTCTCAGAAAAAAGACCTTGAGCCAAAAAAGTAGAGCAAAATCAAGATAAATTAATTCCATTTTTTTCCCAGGAGAATTAGAGATCGACTGCCCTAATCCAGGCTTGGCAAAAGCCTAAGGAAATAAGTGAGGGCTAAACTCTCAAAATCATGGAAGAGCAAAGGCTAAAAAAAAAAAAGTCTGAAGGGTACATATGGTCAACATTTTGTATTCCCTACTGATGGATTTTTGAGGTTATTAGAGGCAGTGTGGTATAATGGATAGAGATGTTCTTCAATTGTTTTTCAGTCATATCCAATTCTTCGTGATCCCATTTGGAGTTTTCTTGGCAAAGATACTGGAATGGTTCTCCAGTTCATTTTATAGACGAGGAAATTGAAGCAAACTGAGGAAATGTCTAGCCCAAGGTTGTGAGGGACTGTCTGATGTTGGCAGCTACCAGGTTGGGCGCTGTGGCAAGGGTAGGGTAGGATCTGGGTATTTTGGAAGTTGAGGCAGGGGCTGTGGTAGGCAGAGTCGTGTGTACTGGGATGGGCTGGATCGGAGAAGCCCTGAGGCAATTGGGCAGTGCTATGAGATAAGCTGGGTACAAGGAAGTAGTCAGAGCCTGAGCTCCTGAGGCAAGGGGCGGTGCCACGTGGGAGTGGGATGGCAGAGGACTGAGTTCCCTCTGCTTAGTCCCCTCCCTATATGCAACGTCATCCCCAGATGCCTCTTGTGACCTTCCTGACTTCCTGGGTCCCTTTGTGCAGTACTGACCCAGACCCCTCCTCCCAGTGTCTGAGCCTGACTTCCTAGGTCACGTACTCTTGTCTATGCGTCAATCCCAGATGCCTCCTTCCTGTATCCAATCCTAGCCTCCTACGTCACTCCCTCCCCCTTGGTGTGCTAAACTCAGACAGCCCCTTCCGGTATCTGACCCTACAATCATTGGCTAGTAAGCGGGCTGGGGAGGAGGGGCTAAGTAGGTTTTTAGGAACAAGCGTGGTCAGATCACACGTGCGCTCCCCTGGCTCCTGCTCTGTTGCTCTGGCCTTGCTGTTTGGGCTTGCTATGATGGTTTGCTGTGTTGGCCTCTGAATAAAGCTCTGGTGTTGGTGCCTCCCGATGGCTCGTCTCTGTGTGGTGATCCAGCTCAGAACCGAAGACCCAGGTGTGGGTAAGACTCTGGTAGTGTGCTTCTTATAAGAGAAGCAGGTACTGGCGCACGGCTGGCAGAAGGTCGGCGTGCGGCCAGTACACAAGGTCATACAGTTAGTATGTGTCTAAGGCCATATTTGAACTCAGGAAGATGACTCTTCCTGCCTCCAGCAGTGAATAGAGCGGGTCTCAAAGCCAGGAAGACCTGAGTTTAATTAGATGGGTAAGTAACTTAACCTGAGTGCTATCGGCATCTCTATAAGACTATAATACTGCAAAGGAGGTGCTGTCTTGAACTTGTAAAGGAAGTTTCTCACCTGGGATTTCCACATACCAATGAGATCAGCAGATCCAGTTTCAGTCCATTCTTATGGCTAATAAGCTGATCCTGAATTGCAGTGGGAGAACTTAGTTGAGTTCAGTTTGAGAATCCCCATTGTCTTGGGGGAGAAGCCTAGCAGCTTGGTCTGAGGATGAATTAAATAAATGCCTTGGTAATAAGAACTTCATAATTTTAAGATACATTTAAAGTAAAACTTTAACAATCATCTGCTTCCTTGGAAGTTTCTAAAGGACATTCATTAGTTCTATCCAGTTCACACTTGAGATTCAGGAAACCCCAAGCAGGATAGGGTACACTTGCAAGCAAGCCATCTCTCCATAGTCACTAGACCCTTTTTTTTAAACAAGTATTTACTATATGTAATACATTGCTTATTTTTAAAACCCCACAATCTTCACAATCCAAATAAGCTTTTATCATAGATAATGATAGATTTGATAATAGATATAAATGACAGATTTATCACCTAGATATCTCTATTACATGATAATTCTTATCATTATTACATGGTACAACTCATAATTACAGGTTGCATACAGGGGTAGCCAAGTGTGCCCAGACACATCCTAATGTCTCAAAAATGTTTTTGTATTTTGATTCACATTTTAAAAGTTTGCCTATATACATAAATATTTTTATTATCATTGTTTAGTCATTTCTTTTTGTGACCTCATTTCGGATTTTCTGGACAAAGATCCTGGAATTGCTTGCCATTTCTTTCTCCAGTGTGTTCCCATTTTACAGATGAGGAACTGAGGCAAAGAGGGGTTAAGTGACTTGTCTGGGGTTACCCAGCTATTAAGTGTCTGAGGCTGGATTTGAACTCAGATTTTCTTGACTCTAAACCCAGTGCTCTACCCACTACAAAGATAGTTAATAGTAGAACTACAGCTGGAATTTAGGTCTCCTGGTTTTACTGCTTTCCAGCTTTTTAAAAATTAATTTGTGCCGATCCTTTGTTTTTCACTTCCAAAATTCATCCCTCTTTCCTCTCTTATTTCCCAAGACATCTCTTATAACAAATATTTTTTAAAAGCAGTTCAGCAAAATAACACGCCATCTGAGTTTGATCACATACACAATGCTCCACAACCAGTCATCTACCCCTTCCAAGATGATGTATTTTCTCATTTCTTTGGTGAGAGGAAGCCTTTCTCATTACAGAAAAAAAATGTAATCTTGCTTAAGAAGACATAACCCTGTAATATAAGAGGTGCCAGTTTTCAACCTGGTTAAACTTGCAATTCTAGGATTTAAAGCAGGAAGGGTCCTTAGAAATCTAAGCCAATCCCTCTTTCTGTATGAGAACAATCTGGGGCCCAAACGAAGTGATTTGTCCAAGGTTACAAACGTATTAAGTAGTTATAATTCAAATCCAGACCTGCTAAATACACATCAATCTAACTATTCTTTTTACTATTCTACTCTGCTTTTTCATGGATACCTTTCAATTCAATTTAATTCCATCTGGCAACTATGGTGTGCTTGGCCCTGAGAAAATAGAGACAAATTTTTAAAAATAGGTCTTTCTTTTGTTTCTTTTTTGGCTAGGCAATGGAGTTAAGTGACTTGCCCAGGGTCACACAGCTAGCTTATTAGTTATATGTCTGAAGCCGAATTTGAATTCAGGTCCTCCTGACTCCAGGGCCAGTGCTCTATCCACTGCACCACCTAGCTGCCCCAAAAGTAGTTCTTTCTTTCAAGAAGCTTGTAATCTAAAGAGAGAAGAGAATATAACACGTATGTAGATGAATAAATTCAAAATCTATACTAATTACATACTAATTCAGGGTGGGCACCAACAACTAGGGAACCAGGAAAGGCTTCTTTTCTGAGTTTAGCCTTTAGATGTGCTGGGGGTCTCAAGAGGCAGGGGGTGAGGAGGCAGAGCATTCCAAGCAAGAGGAACATCTTATGCAAAATCAGAGATGGGAAATGGAAATGTTATGTATAGAAGAAGCTCAGTTTGGCTGGAAGATGGAGCGCGTGAAGGGGAAAGCAAAGACAGGTTGGAGTTACACTGTGAAGGATCTAAACTGTGAAAGAAGTTTGTGTTTTAACCTAGAGACAACAAGGAGACACCAAAGTTTCTTGGGCAAGGGAGTAGCATACTCAAATCTATGCTTTAGGAATATCAATTTGGCAGTTTTGTAGAGGATGGGTTGAAGAATTAAGGTGGTTGTGATGTAAGTCAAGGTTGGAGATAAGCTATGTGGAAGAAGTAATAGAACCCGACAAATGATTGGGGCTATAAGAAGAAGAGAGAGGAGTAGATGACTCTGAGGTTATGAACTTGAAAGATTAGAAGAATGGTGGTGCCCTTGGCAGAATAGGGAAGTCAGGAGGAAAAGTGAATTGGACATGCTGAGTTTCAGATGCCTATGGGACATCCATGCGGAGTTATATAGCAAGCAGTTGGAGATGTGGGACTGGAGTTCAGGAGAGAGGTGAGGTGTGTGTGTGTGTGTGTGTGTGTGTGTGTGTGTGTGTGTATTAAGTAATCTTCAAAGTGACTGAGAGGGGCAGGTAGGTGGCACAGTGGACAGTGCACTGGCCCTGGAGTCAGGAGGAGTTCAAATCCAGCCTCAGACACTAGCTATGTGACCCTGGGCAAGTTACTTAATCCCATTGCCTCCAAAAACAAAAACATAAAATTTTTTTAAAAAAGTGACTGAGAGTTGAAACCATAGAAACTGATCAAGAAAGTACACAGAGCCCAAGAGAGAGCCCTGGTATATACTCATACTTAGGGGTCTGAACATGGATGACCATCTTCAGGAGACTGGGAAAAATCAAACAGGCAGGAGGAGATTTAGGAGAAAGTGGGGTCACAAAAACCCAAGGAGGAAGTCTCAAGTTTCCAACAAGGAGTGTGTAGTCTTTTATGTCCAACGACACCACACAGAAAGGATTTTAGCAAATGGAGTCATAGAGACAATTTAGCAATAAAGAGATCATTGATGACGTTGGAGAGAGAAGTTTCCATCTATTGGTAGAGAAGGGTTGTTCATGCTGGTTTCTACTATTTTCATGGCTACATTTGTCAGTGTTTAAACTTCACTCCATTTCTAGCCCTTCAGGTTTTTTCCCCTGACCCAATCTTTCAAATTACAGTGGGATCCTGCTCCTTCGATTTTGGAATGATTACTTCAGCTCCCTAATTGTGTCAGTATCTTTGACATGTTAAGGCACAGTAGAACCAATTTAAACATTTATCCTTTCCATTTCTACTAACCCAGAGATCATTTTCCTAAAAATGAAGTATCATGTTAATAAACATCTTAGGAGGCATGTAATATAACAGGCATTGATCTTTCTTTTTTCTATTTAACTACAATGTCTCTAATACCAAGAAAATAGTTTAGGTCACACAGGTCAGATATGCTAAGCAAAAGTAAAATAGGATTAGGTAATTATAGATCAATCAATAAACAATATTTATTAAGTGCCTACTATGGGCCAACTGTGATAAGCGCAGATGATATATCTGAATCATTTAAACTAAATAAGCTATTTTTAATTTATTGTTGATTGGGTCAATTTGGGCAGTACAGCCAAACACAGAATCCTAGAATTGGATGGACCTTAGAAGTTAAATCAATGAGCACTTACTAAGCACTTATCATGTGCATGTCAAATAGTCTCAACTTCTACTTTTTGCAGAAATTCTGCCAGGTAGCCTGCCATATGTTATTTGATACTGTGTAGACCCTACTGTAGGGGCAGCTAAGTGGATAGAGTGTGCCAGGCCTGAAGTCAGGAAGACCTGAGTTCAAATTCAGCTTCAGACACTTACTAGCTGTAAACTCACTGTGAAAAATGATTTCTCTTGGTAATCCTGCCAGCCTTCTTACCAAAGTTCTTCAGAAGGACATCTATGACAATGAGATTGTATTGAATCTTCTTATCTTGGTCAAACTCCAACCCAGGCCTGAATTGATTTTATCTTACTCAGGTTTGGGTGGAGACAGACTCCCAAGACAGGAGGTGGTATTTCCTTTGATGGTAGGCAATATCTATAAGGGCCCTTGTGGACTAAGTGATCTAAAGCACATACTCAAGACCTCATTATAATATGATCCACCTGCTGATATGTCAATCAATCATGGCTGATTGGTACCCTTTGGGAACGACTACTCTTTGAAGGGCATATAAGGTTGCACCCCAAAACCCCAAGTTAGGCCAGTTCTGAACTGGCCCCCTTAAGGGGGCAAAATGATCTGGAGAAGGAAATGGCAAACCACTCCAGTACCTTTGCCAAGAATATCCCAAATGGGGTCACAATTGAAATGACCAAACAACAGACCCTACCTAAACACCTGCAATGTTACCATTCAATTCAGACTCAACACGTATGCTACACTGTTTTGCCAAAACAGGATTATAACCATCACCCAACAGGATGTTCATATGTGTGCTAAGAGGAGAGAACAGATAGGAATAAAAACCAGAATGGTACAGTGAGAATAGTGATGAATTTGGAGTCAGGGGATCCTGATTGGAATCTCAGCTCTGCTGCTTATTACTCATGTGACCTTGGGCAAGTAACTTACTCTTAGCTTATTTACAGATCTCAATCTATGATGCTATATGATTCTATGAGCTATACACAGATTTTTTTCTAACCACCCATAATTAAGAATGTTTGCCTATATAAAGTTTCTGAAAGGGAATTAATCTACTCATTTTCAAACCTGAAGCCATTCTTAAATCTTTACACATACACTTGTTCCAATATTTTCAAGGTCAGCAGGTAAATTGCTTGATTAAATTTTATCATGTACTCCAGAACATATTCAACAACATACATCAGATCATACATTTAGACCAGGAAGAGACCTTAGAGGTCATCTCATTGAAATCTCTCATTTTATAGTGAGAAAACAGTCCCCAAAGGATTAAGTGATTTTCCCAAGGTCACACAGGTAGTAATAAGTAGAGAAAGGATTTAAATGCAGCTACTCTGACTTCAAATCTAGGACTATACAACATATACATATGTGTATGTATCTACATAAACTATGTTTGGCCAATTTTTAGAATTAGATCTATAAATACTATTAACTATTTCATCAATAAATGACTTATCAAAACTAACTTTAAATCATAAAAGTTCTAGCTAATCTTTCTGTTTAAGATTTGATTCTTCCTAGAAGAAAAGTGTTAGGTAACTAAAGGGTACCAAGGCAGCAGGATAATAACCACCATTACTTAGAAAACAAATAATTTACAACAACAAAATCGAAAATTAAAGCTACCTAGCATTTTTATCTAATTTAAGACCATCGAGTTTAGCCCTACTAAAGAAAAACATATTGCACAAATAACAGCTATTTTCCTGAATACAAAGATTTGTATTAATAGAAAGGCAAGGAAATTTTGTCTCCAAGGCATGATGATACCTTAGTTTGACAAATGTAATCTCCCTAAACAACAAAATAAAGTGTCTTAATTACATGGCTGGGTCTGAATTTCAGAAGATGTAAATCATTTTCCTAGTTTCCAAACTTCAAACTTCTACAGTTTCAAAAAAAAAAAAAAAAAGAGACCTACCGAAAAGAAAGAAAACAGCATCCAAGTAGAAATCATGACCTTATTACTCTGCCTTTTGGTTACAACCTCCTCGTGAGAATGTCTTATTACTAACAATCCACATAGGTCTCTTTCCTTTCCCCTTTCTTCTGTATTTGTCTTCATAAACAATGGGGCAGGCATGCAATAAGTATGTAGCTGCTTGATTCCCAGGTCACAGAGTAGAAAGCAAAAGAAAGTGGGAAGTGAGCTGCTTAGTTTGGTGTGTGAAAGCAACTCCCGTTCCTGCTGCAATAAGCCAGAAAGAAAGCAATGTAAGCTGACCAGACCTCTCCAGTTCAAAGGTGCAATCTGGAACCATATTAGAGATTCTTCAAGGGCAAATGAAAAGGAAGGAGAAGGTGTTTATTTTTAAACAGCTATTAATTGTCAGATAACATTTTATCAGATTGTGACTCAAAAAGCAACTTTTAATTGATAATATAACAGGTCAATTCCATGTACTCCTATATAAATTTTCCCAAAGTGGTTTACAGACCTTTAAAAAGGCCAATGATAATAATGCAAGTACAAGTATTGACATTGACAGATAACCTTCGAGGCTTTTTCTGGAAAGCCTCTTTCTTATTTTGTTTTACATAAGGAAGAAGAGTCAAGGGGAATTGGTTTTAATATAAATAGAAGTTCACAGAATTAGCTGAAAACAAAAGCCCTTTAAGAAGAGGACCAAAAAAAACCTGTTTAGACAAAAAAAGACAGGTAGATATACAAAGGAAGAAAAACATTCTGTGAAAGTTGATTTGAAATTAAAGTGTCTGTGTCCTTTAACCGATGAGCCACTTTTTTTCACTAGAAAGTTCATAAAATTGGCAACAATAAGAAAAGGTTGGTTGTGACTGAAGATCCAGGTTCACTTTTGCTGGACCAAGTGCAACTAAATTTCATCCCCAGTGTGAGCCAGTCACAGTGCAGTCATGAAACATACCACTATGAGAAATACTCTAAGGTCAAATAACCAATTATGAATGCACAAGCAGACCTTGCTCACCCCACCCCTTCAACAACAGTGTTTTCTTCTGGAATAAAATAAATGTATCCCTTGTTTTTATTTTTAATTATTTAAGAGGTATGACAACTTCAATAAGATTTATTTCTAATTAAAGCAGCAGTAGTCTAAAGAGAAGTTTTTGTTGAAAACTGCCCTTATCTTTTTTTTGTTGTTTTTGTTGGTGAGGCAACTGGGGTTAAATGACTTGCCCAGGGTCACACAGCTTATAAGTGTCAAGTGTCTGGTCTGAGACCTGATTTGAACTCAGGTGCGCTCCTGACTCCAAGACCAGTGCTCTATCCACTGCAACACCTAGCTGCTCCCCCCTTGTCTTAATAGTATTTAGAAATAGAAGACAAACACTGATAGTACTTGAATGGTACATGGACACCTAACAAATTTATTTCTAAAATACATGTTTGGTGATAAAAATAATTTCTCTCTAAACATGCATTCCATATGTCTGTTTTGAGAAGGCAGGCAGATATCTGGGACTGATTAAAAATGATGACATATGAGTACAAATACATTCAATCCTCGATATTTAACTTTCGGGATGTATTGGCAACCTTGCATATTCATGGCTATGTTCATTAGAGAAAAACAATGAGAGGCCAATTCATGCAAGTTTGTGGAGTGGTTGGTATCCTTCCTACCTGGTGCTTCGCTGGTCTCGTTCATCCTACTGTTTGCTGTAAGGAGCTCCCTGTGCATTCATTGCATATTTTTATGTTTTCTCCCCCTTTAGATTGTAAGCTCCTTGAGGGCAGGGACTGTTTTTTGTCTCTTTTTGTATCCCTAGCCTAAACACAGTGGCTGGCACATAGTAGGCACTTAATAAATGTTGATTGATTGATTGTGTTTTATCTATTTACTAGACTCTAAGCTCTAGGAAAACAAGGACTAGTCAATCAACAATTTAGTTTGCCTTTAAAACTGAAGTTTTGTTCTGAACAACCCTGTGAGGTAGGTGCTATCATCATCCCCACTTTTCAGATAAGGAAACTAGGAAGGTGAGATTGTTTTTGAAATAAGGTCTTCCTGACTCCAAGTCTATCTGGTGTGCCAGTCAAATGATATGAAATGGAGATACAGTTTCATACAGAATCATCTTTTTTGCATTCTACTCCATTTATGGAAATGCTTTTCGTGTATGTGTGTTTAAGTTCAATTTAGCCTTGTGCTGGGACAAAGCTAGACAGTGAGAGTGAGTTTGGATAAGGATCACCAGAGCTTTTAATAGTTACATTACTAAAATAGGTATCAGAAATTATTTCTTCTTTTACAACAAGATTCAAAAAATGTCTTTAAATTTAGTGAGCTTCTTGGCATATTGAAAATACAACAGAAATTTCCAAATGGCTTATTATATATAACAAGGTATTCCTAGATAATACACGATTAAAAATACCAAATACCGATTTATTTGCTCTGACATAACATAAAGGGAATTTTTAAAAAATTAAGGGGGAGCTATGGCACACTAGAACTCACATTAACATAGATGCATATTACATACAGGTTGGAACACTGCAGCACTCAGATGATGTCCTCCTATAGAAACATATATTTTAAAAGCCTGATGTAATAGCTGATAAGTAAAGCTTAATCCTTAGGAAAAAAATAGTGTTATAGAGAATTCCACATTATTATTCATTCAACAAACATTTATCGAGCACTCCATTTCATCCTCTACCTAGCTGTAAAGTTGATCTTTCTAAAGTACAGATCTGAACAACAACAACAACAACAAACTCCAGTGGCTCCCTATTACCTAAAGGATCGTATATAAAATTCTCTTTATTGCATTCAAAGCCCTTCACAATCTAGCCCCCTTCCTCCTTGCTTACCCCCTTTCCCCCACATATTCCTTTTGCTGTTCAGTCATTTCAGTGTTGAGTGCCAGGTACACAGCAAAGGTGGACCAGCAGCCCTGAAAAGGGCTCAACAAGCCCTTACTGAGCTAGTCTTCCTGAACACCCCATACATCCCTAGTAAGTGACTAATCTATATCTTCCTAGAGCTTAGAGTCTAGTAAGTGGGTAAAATACAATCAATCAATCAATCAACATTTATCAAGTGCCTACTATGTGCCAGACACTGTGCTAGGGTTGGGAATACAAAAAGAGGCAAAGGACAGTCAGTGCCCACAAGGAGCTTACAATCTAATTGGGGAGACAACATGCAAACAAACACATACAAAGCAAGCTATATACAGGATCAATAGGAAATAATCAAAAGAGAGAAGGCACTCAATTTAGAAGGGATTGGGGTAAGCTTCCTGTAGAAGGAGAAATCTTATTAGGAGATTAAAGGAAGCCAAGGAGTTCAGAGTGGAGGAGGGAGAACATTCCATGGGAGACAGCCAGAGAGAACGCCTGGAGACGTGAGAGATGGAAGTATTTTCTGTGTAAAACAACGAAGAAGCCAGATGGAAGAGTTCAGGTCAGGAAGAAAGGTGTAGACTGGAAAGGGGGAAAAGGAGGGGGAGGGAGCAGCTAGGTTATGAAGGGCTTTCAGCACCAAACAGGGCATTTTGTATTCATTGTTGAAGGCAACAGGAAATCACTGGAGTTTACTGAGTAGGGGAGTGACACAGTCAGACCTTCACTTTAGGAAAAGCACTTTGGTGGCTAAATGTGTGGACAGACTTGAGACTGGCTGAACCACCAGCAAGCTACTGCAATAATCAAGGCATGAGGTGATGAGGGCCTGCACTAGCGAGCTGGCACTGTCAGAAGAGAGAAGGGCACTACTCCAGAGATGCTGCAAAGGAGAAATCAACGGGCTTTTGCAATAGCTTAAATATTGGGTGTGACGAATGTAGGATAACTCCTAGGTCGTGAGCCTGAGGGACTGGTGAGGATGTTATCCTCTAAAGTAATAGGGAAGGTAGGGGTGGAGGTGCTGGGGAGGGTTAGGGAGAAAGAGAATGAGTTCTGTTTTGGATATGTTGCGTTTAAGATGTCTACCGGACATCCAATTTGAGATGTCTGAAAGGCAGTTGGAAGTGTGACACTGGAGGTCAGCAGGGAGATTGGGGCATCAGTATAGAAACAGTAATTAAATCCATGGGAGATGAATAGATTACCAAGTGAAGTAGTATAGAGGGAGAAAACAAATGCAGACAAATATACATTTCATGATAAGGGCATTGGAAAGTAACCCAACGAAGTGCTAGGTGAAGTCGGAGAGGAAAGGATGACTAGAGAATCAGGCAAAGCATCATGAAGAAAGTAGCATTGATTTGAGCTTTCAAGAATTGGTAAAAATTCAACAACAACAACAACAAAAAAAAAAACCAAGGGAAGGAAAGAATATTCTAGGTAGAGCACAAAGATAATATAAGCAAAAGTGTGGAGGTGAGGCTGTGCAAGATGTACTCATGGGACAGAAAGTTTGGGTTCAGGGTAGCTGCGGAAGGACTGGAATGGTAGGCTAGGTCTTTATTTCATTAGGCTTTTTGCTCTACACGGCTGTGATTAGTTAGACCTTCACAAAAAGGAACACACAATTGACAATGGTGTGACTTGTGGATTAGAGAAGGTAGAAGATAGAAGCAGGAAGACTAGTCAGGAAGCTATTACAATAAGTCCAGGCAAGAAGGATTGAAAGCCTTTACTTAGTTGTGTTGCTGTTCAATCATTTTTTAGTTGTGTCCAACTCTTGTTGGTCCCATTTGGGGTTTTCGTGGCAAAGATAATGAAGTGGTTTGCCAACATTTCCTTCTCCAGCTCACTTTACAGATGAGGAAATTGAAACAAACAGGGTGAAGTGACTTGCCCAGGGCCACATAGCTAGTAAGTGTCTGAGTTGGATTTGAACTCAGGCCTTCCTAACTCCAGGCCTGTCGCTCTATCCACTATACCACCTAGCTGCCCTAGGCCTTTACTAGGGTAAAGAAAAAGAGTAAGGGCTAGATGGCATAGTCCAGTAGCATACTAAGCTCACAATCACAAAGTCCTGAGTTTGAGTCCTGCCTCAGATACTTAATAGTTGTTTGACTCTGGATCAGTCACTTAACTTCTTAGACTCAGTTTCTTCATTTGTGAAATGAAGATGATGAGTAGAACAACCACACAGAAGTGTTACAAAGATCTAATGATTATGTAAAGTACTTTGTAAAACTCAAAAATTCTATGATGACGATGATGTGAGACACTGGTAAGGTAGAACTGACAGGAGTTGAGAGGAAAGAATCAGTGATGACAGTGAGTTTTCTCACATGGGTGACTAAGTTAATGGCAAATGTTTAATCACTAGAAGAGTGAAAACAGGTAAGACATATGAACTGCATTTGCAGAGTAAATGTGAAAACTAAGCAAGCACGCTCTGAATTCAGTAATTGTAAAGGCATCATCAATTCCCAAGAGAAGGATTAACATATAATAGTAGATTTGAATGTATGGAAATCTGCTCACTTCTGAAGAAATACAGAAAACATAAAATAATAATTAAACGAAAACATTTTCTACAGATGCTACAATTTTGCATGCTTATGCTTCAATAATGCAGGTAATATATAAAAACAACCTTTGAGTTTTTTTAGTCTCAGGAAGAAATGTAATATCAATCAATATTTATCATTTTGAATGTTTATATTATACCAACATTTTTGCCAGGTAAACTGTTCTACCAATTGAATAAACATCTGTTACTACAGTCCACTTCTCTTAAAAAGTGTAATATTAAAAAAGGCTAGGTTACACTGATACACATAATGAAATGCTACATTAGCAGAATCTGGAGATAAAGATTTTAAGTCGTAAACTGATTACATCCTGTTTATATCAGTAATCTTACTTAGATACATTCCCTAGGAGAACACTTTCCCCTTACAAGCCTCAGAGTACAGATAAAAAATTTAGTGCTAGAAGGGACCTCAGGGGTCATTTGTCATTAACTGTTGCCATTTTACAGATGAGAAAACTAAGGCCCCAAGAAGTTAAATGTCTTCCCATGGTCACATCAGAAGGAAGCATCAATATGGAATTTGAAAACAGTTCTTCTGACTCCAGAGCCAATGATCTTTCCATCATACTTACCATGGCATCTCCTAGACTAGTAGGGCTTGATTTCTGGGCACACTATATCTAAACAGTTATGTGTGCTACACACAGCAGCCTCAATCTTAGCCTGGTTTTCCTCAATATCTTGCAGTAACTATACATATAAAGTGTAATACATATGTCAATTGTTGCAACATCTAGAGCTCTGAAGAAAGGTGCATTTCATTCAACTGAGAGTTGCCATATATATCACACATGGATGGCAAATATTCAAACACTTGGACAGAAACTACTAAAATCACTTAGAACAGAATTCAACCAGACTGATTCCAAAGGTGGTTTAACTTCCTTTAGCACTTCAGAGTTGTTCTTGTAAATAAATATTCTGACACACCTATAGCAGGCTGAGCTTAATTTATATTTAAAAACAAAATTCCATTGTCTGTTTCTGCTGCTGCTTTTCTTTTAAAAATAAATGCTAAAAAACTGCAAAAAGTAGCAAGTTGTGGCAATTTAACAGCCCCTCAGTTGTTTGGGATTACTGATTGGGAAGCTAATATATTTGAATATTAAACTTAAATTTAGATCAGTTGAGGAGGCCTGTTTCACAAATGATTCATCAGAATTCCTTAAAACATTAACCTTCCAAAAAATATTTTTCATGCTTTAAACAATTTGCTGCAGCATGGTGTTATGAAAATAACACTGAACTGGCAGTGATTATATGGGGTGTCTATACCTGATAGAGCTGTCCACACCATGAACTGACATCACCTATCCACTTACAGAATCATAGAATTTTAGAACCAGAAAGCACCTAAACAGTCATCCAGGCAAACATGCACATGAAAACTACCCTCTACTCTAACATATTTGATAAATTATCTAACCTTTGCTTAAAGTCTTCCAATAAAGGGGAAATCCACTCCATTTTTGCATTACAACAATTGTTAGGAGGGCAGCTAGGTGGCACAGTGGATAGAGGACAGGGCCTGGAGTCAAGAAGACCCAAGTTTAAATTCCACCTCAGCCATTTACTTGCTGTGTGACTCTGGGCAAGTCACTTAACCCTGTTCCCTTCAGCTTCCTCATCTATAAAGTGAGCTATAGGAGGAATGGCAAACCACTCCAGTATCTTTACCAAGAAAACCCCAAACGGGGTCACAAAGAGACAGATAAGACTGAAAACCACCAGACAAAAATTGTTAGGAAGGCTTTCTTGACAAGAAGCCCAAATTTGCTTCTTTGCAACTTCTGCCCATCATTCCTAATTCTGCTCTCTAGGGCGAAATGGAGTAATTCTAATCCCTCTTTGGCATTACAGATTCTTGAAATACTTGAAGACAGTTATCATGTTCCCCCTAAGTTATCTTCTTCAGGCTAAACACTGCCATTTCCTTTATGAGATCCTCATACGACGTGGACTCAAGACCCTTGGCTATCCTGATTGCCCTCCCCTGGACACTCAACCTATCAACCTCCTTCCTAAAGGCCCACCACATTCTGGTAGTCTGTCAAAGTCAGAGAAGTCCAGAAGAACTATTACCTCCTTATTCTGGGCCACCACGACTCTCCAAAAGCACCCCAAAACTGCTTTCAATTTTTTAGGTGCTATTAACATATGGCATGATCTTTTTCCAAACAAAATGTGGTCTAATCATAACTTTCCTATATTTTACTTATAAGTCGATTTTCTGAACCAAAGTATAAGACTATGTGTGTATATATATATATATATATATATATGCATATTTATATATACATATCCCTTTTAAATTTCATTTCATGATATATGTAATCTGAGTCTCAAAGGGCCACTTGTATGGGACACTCTCCTCATTGGTGGAGAATGATTACTCAATGCCCTGTACCTGTAAGAAATTGTGAGAGCAAGAGAGAAGATGCACAAATTCCAACATGTCCATGAAGGAAAAAAGACTCTGGAAAGAAGCTGATATGTAGAGAAGCGGCAATCTCTATAATTCCCCTATCCACACTCCCCCACTTGACTCCAGGCATTTTCCACTTGGGTGACATCTGGCATTCACTCTTCGTTTACTTATTTTACTTCCAATGGGAGAACTCATTCAACCTATATTGTCTAGTGTACATTTTATGTATGCTTTCTCTTATTTCTGTTTTGCTCTTGACTAGAATAAATGGGCTATGTATGTTCATCATAGAACTGGCATCTGGTGAGAAAGGAGTCAAGCCTTGTATTTACAGCTTTTCTTGTTAAGGAATAATGATCAGGAATTTTTGGAAATAATTAGAAAATTAATTTCTCCTAGAATAATAATATTTAAGGAAACAGAGCTATAATTCTAGCCTGGTACCCCCTCCCTCTGAGAAGAAAAGAGTGACTAGCCTCTGGGCCCAACAAACTGTTATCCCTTGGCAAGAATCAAAATCTCCCCTGGAGAACAGTGGGGGAGAAGACATTATAAAATATCCTTACTTCCTCATGAGTCATGTCCTTTCAGTTCCATGATATATAATCCTATGATATCTCATAATTTAAATATTAAATGGAGAAGCTAATTTTTCCTCATAACTTTTTGAGGATACAAAATTGAGTAGATCAAGATACATCAAATAAACTGAGAAGCTGACAATCTACAGAACTTTATATGCATTAGGCATTTTAAAATTCCATTTGAATACTTCTTTTAAAAAATTCCTAGAAGCAGCCCATAAAAATAATACAAGGGAATTCCCAAGATGCAAATTCATTCAACAGCTATCTCAAAGTCAATCTACTTCACTGTTCTAGAGCTACCAAAATAATCAAATCCAGACTTAGTTCTTAGGTGTATATAATGTTGAAAGGATAAGTAGAGTCTAATTTCTACCTAGAAATTAAAGCATAGAAACTCAGAACTTGGAAGAGAACCCAAAAGCTATTTAGTCTTCTCTCTCTCTCTCATCGTTATTATTCATCTTAACATTAAGCCCATTGCTCCAGCATATCAAGACATTTTTGCACTCTGATTATGTCATTCAACATATTAGCTGTTTCCCTCAGTTCTGTGTCTTTTCTAAATATAAGCATCCCCCATTACATAAGCATGTCATCCAACATGCACACATGATGTCATCAGAAGGAAAGCTCAATTTGGAGTTGCAAGACTTTGGTTTAGGTCCTCGCTTTGACAATGATTACTTACATTCCCTCAAACAAGTCACTTAATCTTACTGGATCACAAGGAGGAGGTTGAGCCCCAGAACCTTTAAAGTCTTTTCTAGGATCAGATCTGTTATGATTCCAAAATGAGGAGCTGAACTTGACTGTTTCTATTTTAAAACAAGGCATTAAATTGACTTCCAAGGCAATATGCATAGAAGAACTAAAAGCTTAAGGATGAGGTTCCAACTATGACTAATCTGTTGTCAACACTTTTCAAATAATCTTATAATAAATTAAACACACCATCCCCCTCACAAAGGGTTTTACAGTGTTGAGTTTTAAATTTTAAACTATTAACTGTGCCAAAAGAAAGGTTTTGGGCAGAAGCCACTATTTTCAGTCTTTTAGTTTTGCTTAATGTGTCTTCTTATACCAGTATAGCCATGACAAATCCAGCTTGAATCTGTGCATCCCCTGGACAGTGGAATTGGTAAGCGCCGGCAAGGTAGTAAGCTTACAGTAATTACATAAACTGGTTTGAGGTAAAATATTTAGGGAAATAAGATTCTTAGCTTAAATCTTTTAAAAATCCTTAAATGGGACAATTTCCTTCCTCATTCTAATTCTTGGGTCTCACCTAAATCATGCTCACAGATGGAGTAATCCACAATCACTCATGGGAGACACTGCTAACACATCTCTCATGTAGAGTGTTTGTCTTTCAAGAAGCTTTGTGTCAGGCTGAAAAATATGACTGATAATGATGAACTCATCCCCAGGACAGAGTCATTAAGAAAGACTGAAAGACTGAACCTTCAGTACTTTGTATAAAAGGGTAAAATACTCTGTTTCTGTACATTCTGTGCTTTGGAATTTATGACCAGGTTACTGTACTAAATCCACACCTATGAATTACAAACTCATTACATTTGAGTTTAAGTTACAAACACAAGCAATTTTATTGTACCCAACAATCAAAATTATACAAATCTGTCCTAAAACAGGTCTTAAAATTTAGATTTTATTCCTCAGTAAAATCCTAAATCTGGATGAGGAATTATACTAAAGAAGAATTTAAATGGTGATTAATAATGCTTTTGAGTTACTCAGCTCAAGAGAGCAAGGTGATTCTGATGAGGTAGAAAAGAGTGCTTAAGGCAGATGTAGCGGGCAGGACTAGAGATAGGAGATAAGATGCAGGAGGTGACCAGCCAGAAAAGTGATCAAAGACCAGGCATTGAAGCCCCCACTTGGGAACTTATATATGTGCTTTCACAAAGCACCCTCAATGCCAGAACAACTTCCCCTACCCCTTCCTGTTCTCTTTGCTTATCACCTCCAGACTACCTGATATCTCAGGCATTTTGGAGCCAGGTTTATTCTTCCCATTCTCTTATTCCCTTCCCCCATTCCATAAAATGGTATTTAAACCATTCCTTTGACCTGGCTAACCACCTTTGCCTCCTACAGGAAGCAGGAGTCACATTGTTCCTTAGGAGAGCAGGGCCTGCGACCTATGGTCTGCCTCCCATGTGGAGTAGAACCCACTGGGGCTCTGCCTCACAGGAAGCAGGCCTGTTTGGGTGCATCACCCCAATAAATGCCTTTCTTTAACCTGGAGACTGTCCGAGTGAATTTTTTCAGGACATTAGGACCCGCATGTCTATTCTTCATCATTTCAGGCAGCACCCCAATATTCTTGAGGTCCACCCTGACGTCATCACCAACGGCTACAGAGAACATCTAAGTGAATTCTTTCACACCTGAAGCAGCTCTCCCAACTCTGACCTCAACAACTCTATCTAACTAAAATGTCCATTTTAAAACTACCTCTATTCTCTTACCAATATTCTCTTTTTATCATCAAGACCTCAGCTTCCCCAGAGCAAATCCAGGTTCAGCCTAAGTCAGATTTGAGTGTTTCCAAGTTCATATCATGGAAAGAATACTAGAACAGAAGTCCAGAAATCTGAGTTTGAGTGACATCGGGCAATTATCTCATACTTATTATGTGTATATTTTATACATATACAGATGCATAATATACACACACATATATAATCTATATACAGACAGGCAAAAACACACACACACACACCCCCACCCCAAGTGAGACACAGCACGGAAAACTGGAATACTAGATAGGAAGCCAGCCTCAGTCAGGAAGACCAGGGTTCATGTCTCACCTCTAACACCTATTTTGCCTTAGTGATCCTAGTTAAGTTTCCAATCTTTGCAACTAACTCTCTAGTTATACTGACTACAGAGCCCTGCCATCTGCATTAGCAGAGGGATTTCCTCCTCATGGACAGCTCCCTAAATTGAGTGGGGCTGGGGGTGGGGAGGCAGGAACCCAACAAGATTTAAGTTCCTGTAAGGCAGGGACTGTTTCAAGTCTACTTCTGTATCCTCAACAGTCAGCACAGTATATGGTATGTAGTAGGCACTTACTAAAGATTTGTTGATCTATTTGAAAAAGTCATGTATGCAATTAGGCTAGATGATTTCTAAGGTCACTTTAAAGATCTAAAAGTCTGATTCCCAACCTCCTGAATTTCATAAGGTGAGACCCAAGAATTAGAATGAGGAAGGAAATTGTCCCGTTTAAGGATTTTTAAAAGATTTAAGCTAAGAATCTTATTTCCCTAAATATTTTACCTCAAACCATAATTTCATAAAGACCAGGTAACCACCTGGTCTTTACATATTGGCCGAATCCTGGGCTGATTCAGCTCACCAAATCAAAAATCCTTCTAAGATCTCAAAGTTAAAAAAAAAAAACCTTACAAAAATCAGAATTTACAAACCAAATCACTCTCTAAAGATGCTCAGTTCAATGCAACTCAGTGTTCCTCTTCTGTCAATCTTGGTCTTTGGGTAACTGGGAGGAGGGCTATTATAACCCAAAGATATTACAGAAAATTATGGAGCACAGGTTAGCCAAGGGCTGAGATTTAACAGTCTGAGAAAAAAAAATACCTCAGGACAAATGTGATTGGAAATTTTAAGGAATGTACTATAGATCAGCAATTACCACTTATCCCCCTAAGCTCTGCTGTTTCGCTTAGTAAATAAAAGTTGGCAGCTTTGTGTGCAATATAGTCTGGTTCTACATACTAAAACTACTTCATACACATGTGGATGATTCTTTTATTTTTTATTATAAAATGCTGTACCTCTACATATAAAGTTCCTTTCCCCTCTAAGAAATCAAATCTGTATCTACTATATCACACCTATTATGTAATTACCAACACTATAAGATCTATGAGCAGGCTAGGTACAGAGTGGATACTGAGCCTGGGGTCAGGAAAGACTTCTCTTCCTGAGTTCATATACAGCCTCAGATCTGTGTGACCCTGGGCAAATCACTTAACCTTGTTTGACTCAGTTTACTCACCTATAAAGTGAGCTGGCGAAGGAAATGGCAAACCACTCTGGTATCTTTGCCAAGAAAACCCCAAATGGAATCACAAAGAAAAACTGAACAATAACAACAAAATCATATATGCATACATAGGGACAAACTACTTACTTTGTATGTGTATTTATTTATTTAAATGAGTTCATTTTGGCATATATTTTATGTATCTCTTGCTTGTTCTTTTAAAAATAAATACAACCAAAAATGCTTTGCAAACCTTAAAGAGCTATAAATAAATAAATATGCAATAAAAACACTCAGTCACCCTCATAAGTAGAAAACTCAGTCTCATGTCACATGGGCAGTGTTTCTTTCTCTTTATTTTCCTGAAAAGAAAACCAAAACCCTACATATACTAGCTTTGGAGCAGAAAATAGTTTGGAATTTTGCATTTAAAGGGACCACTAGGCATCACCAACAAAAACAAAATATAACTAAGGCATTTCAACAGGCACAGAGTAGTACCAATCTAATTCAGGGATTGAAAGGAGGGAAATTTGGGGAAACCCATTAAAGGACCTGGTTCAACAAAAATCCTTTAATGATGTCAAATTTAAACAGAAAGGGGGGCTACTAAACAGTACATAAGGATCCCTGCAGGCTGCACACTGACTTAGAAAACTACATATTAACATCTACGTTCTGCATTTTTTTTTAAATACATCAATTATATTTTAAGCTTCTCTTCAGTGTTGCTGGCCCTGTGCTTTAATGGATCTTCCATTCCTTTTCAGTTTAATTCATAAAATCCCAAAATGTGCTTTACATTTGGGTATTTTTTTCTTTGCAATAGCTATTTACTATCCCCCCAAACAAGTAATGCTTCCCACCCACCCACCCCCAACCACACCAAATATGAATAGATCAAGGCAAAGTTGATTTAAAAGAGACCTTGGAAACTACAGTTTAGAGAAATAAATCTCTGGCTCAAATGAGTCATTAGCAGAAGAGAGATCTGAATCAAGGTCTTCCCACTGCCAGCAGAGTGCTCTTTTCACTATGTCAAATCTGCCTAGATTAAAGTTACCAACAACTCATGTAATTAGCTACTCCCTTTGTTCAGATCTAGCTGAAGGAGGTGCCAGTAAAGTCCCGTGTGATTGGAAAGTTGATCAAACTTGCAACTACTGCACACTCAGAAAAATTTCTAAGTTAAAAATAAGTTTCTTATCAAAAGCTGTTTGTAAATCTATTCCTCAGAACCAAGCTTCCAAGGCCAAATTTATTTAACCTATAGCATAGTTAAAATCCTTATGAATGGCAAATGTACAGAGTAGAAATATTAATAAAACAAAAATATTTAAGAAATTATTTTTATTACCTTTGAATACTGGTTTTTGAGGACAGAAATAATAATAATAACTAGCATTTATACAGTGCTTTAAGAATGGCAAAGAACTATATTATATATCATATCATTTGATCTTTACAATGACTCTGGTAGTTGTGTTATACTGTGACCTTGTTTTACTGAGGAGGAAACTAGGGTTTAAAGCAGTTGTCACACAGCTAATGTCTGAGACAGGATTTGAACTCAGGTATTTTTGACTCTTAGTCTAAATACTCTTGGTCTTCATCTATTAGGGTGAAAGATGGCGGGGCACAGAGAGGAGAGATTTTCCAGACCTTCTGAAACGGACAACTGGGATCTTTCAAAGACTTTGGTGGTTGATAATACTGATCCTTTATTCTGTATAATTCTTCTTAAAAACATGGCTTTTTCTTTAATTTAGTTGTGTCATTAACATTATGTTTACAGTTATGAATCATAAGTGGGCTTTTCTGGCTTATAAATGGAATAAAGAAATTCAGAGAGGGGAAAATAGAGAATAGGTGAGAATGGAAAGAGAGGACAATGAGATATAAGAGAAAGAATGAAGATGATTAGAAAGAGGAAGAGATTTTCTTGAGGTAACTAACTGGTCAAGAGCTGTCCCAGAAGAGGAAGGAAGTTAAGGAGGTAGTACTTAAGCTTAAAAGAGAGGTAACTGCTGTGAACCAAGAGAAAGGGAAAAAGAGAAAGTGTGAGGAAAACTCAGACATATGCATCCTTAAATACATAAACACACACAGAGAATCTTTACAGGTTAAACTATGTTTTGGGTTTGGAAACAAACATATTATGTCTGGTAGAGGTTAGTGTGAAAAATGATCACTTTTGGTATACTGAATATAGTTTTTTTTAATAATTAAATTTATTTTAATATATTTAATTTTTATCATTCAGCATGTTGCAAGCTTGCAAATTGCAAAGATTTTTAAGGAATCTAGCATCCCAAGGTTTTTGTCAGGTTTACGGGAAGCAGGCAAAAACTTGAGAACAAAAGAAACATCAACATTAAAATAAAATAAATCCAAGGCTCAGCTTTCCAGTCCTTTGAGGCAGAGCCAGAAAGAAAATAACAACAACCTCTAGATCAAAAGTCCTGAGGAAGTCCACTAGCAAACAAAGAATTGAATGCTTCTTTCCTTTCTTGTGTAAATGACAATGCCCCCAGAGGCAGAAATGCCTATTACTCTTTCTCCATAGAGCTGTTCTCAACATTCAGGTTTAGCAATGAATGATCTGATACTAAAGAGAGTTTTGTGTTAAAAATCTTCTGTTTGCAGTGTTCATGGAAATTATTTTAGAGGACTGATCAGCAATGGATGAATACCTTGTAATAGTAATTTTCTTTATTTTCCTTTTTTAAAATTCACAATTCAACATTTTAAAAGCCTTGCAAATGGAAAGGGATGGAATGAGATTAAGGGAGGGGAAGTGGTCAATGAACAAAGTCCCCAGAAAATAAATTAGATTTTCCCCCTAATTTTTTAAAATTATTTTCCCCACTGGCCTTTACCTCTCTGATTTTGCATTGATTTTAACTATGAAAATATTTTTCTTTTATTTCCAGTGGAAAGTCCAATGGTTAACTGAATCTTAAAACAAAGGGGCTGTATCACATTCATAATTTTAGTGAACAAGGTAACCATTTGATAAAGACTGATACTAAACCACATAATATAGGGAAGTTAAAGTCAGGAGTATTATTTTTCAACTAGCCTGCACATGCATCAGGTCTTTTAAGAAATAATTCATTAATAGCTTCTTCTTCATAGATAAGTATATAACTTAAAAAAGAAAAAAAAGAATGAATGCAAGTACTCAGCTAGTTTGGGCTCTGGAGAAACATTTCATTTCATTCTACAATATAGTGCATGCTCTCCTTACAATGATCCTGTCACTCAACTGTTGTTATACTATCCCTTAAATCACAGCTCCCCTTACTGTCTCCCCAAAGCCACATACAAAAATGGTGCTTTTAGAAAAGTTCATTTACACTGCATTTTTTCCAAGAATAGGCACGATAACACAACATACATACATGTATGTGTGTATACATATATTTATATATTATATAATGTGTTCATATACTACATATAATATATTTATTATGATTATATATATATGTATGTGTGTACATATATGAATGAGATAGAACTTATGTTGGGCTTTTTTCCCGAAGACCTTAAAAAACTTTCCCCTATTTCATTTTATTTATGCCCACCAAACATTAACATATTGAAAATCTATTTCATTACTTTTAAAATTTCAATATGATGTCATATTAAATTAGTACTATGGCAGTGTACCGATGGGAGACTATGTGTGGATCTGCTGTATTTCCTCCAATTCATAAGGTATGGGTGAGAAAAAGTGAGGCCCTGTAATTGAGAATCCAGCTGTTTCTACAATCGTTTCTGGTCTTTTCTGACTCTCTTTACTTCTTTCCCTCTTTAATTTTACCACATACCCACTGCAGAGACAGAAATAAAAAGAACACCTGGATTTCCTCATATCTCTTAACAGATCCATAGCCATCTTAGTGTTCTAAAGCTCAATAATTACTGTGATCCGACTCAAATTCTCAAGACACAAGGCTACCCCAGAAGCTAGATTAGGTGAGTACAATATAACCAGAAATCCATCCCTACCCCCATCCCCCCAAATGCAAAAGGACAAAAACAGTCAACCTAGACCAGATAAGGTTTCATCAGACTTTACCAAGGCAAATTAAAACACAAACCATTGTTTTGTTTAGCATTTGGGTGGAAGTCTTAACTTAGGGTTTGTAAATGAAAAGTACAAAGAGATAACCTGAGGAAAGCTGAGACCTTGCTATTTTTTTTTTCTCTTTCACACCCAATATTAGCTTACAGCTTAGACAGCAAGGGAAGAAGAGGAAATTCCTCCGTTCTCACCTTCCCAAACTGTTGTGATTTTTTTAAGTTGTGGAAGGGGTGTGGAAATGACATCTTTTTTTTTTCTTCTAATAACTAACGAGTTTGACTATACCAAATACATGTAGCTACTAAGGTTTGGGAGGGAAGGAGAGAGGTGTAAAACAGACAAGAATTAGCTTTTGTTAACAAGTCAGAGAAATAGGAGCTAGAAGAGACCTTCCTTAGGGGCCAATGAGTGCAACCCCCACCTTTTAATGAAAAAAACAAACACATATAGATAGATAAATATACACATATACATTGTGTGTACATAATATATAGATATAAATTATATCTATATATGTATTTATGTGTTATGAAAAATGATTTCTCTTGGTAATATGTCTTGGAGACTCAGAGCTCCCAGCACCCCCGGCCTTCTGTCCAAAGTTCTTCAGGACATTTCTGCTGAGATTGCATTGAATCTTCTTATCTTGGTCAAACTCCAACCCAGGCCTGAATTGATTTTATCATACTCAGGTTTGGGTGGAGACAGATTCTCAAGACTGGGGGTGGTATCCAGATAGATGGTGGGTGATAACAACCCTGTTGACCAAGATTGAGTGACCTGGGTCTTGTACTCAAAAGACCCTTGTTTTAATATCACCCACCTCCCAGTATGTCAACCAATCAGAACTGACTGGCACTGCTTAGGAACACCTACTCTTTGAAGGGCATATAATTCTATACCCCTAAATCCCAGATGGAGGCAGCTCTGAACTGGCCCCCTTAGGAGGGTCCAGTTTTGGACTAAACTCCCATGCAACGTGTGTCAAGCCAGCTTGAGAGAAATTAAACCATGGACACATGCACCCTAACTGCATTTGTGTCTTTCTTAGAACAGACTCTGTAATAAATTGGGGTTTGATAATGTATGTGTATGTGTATATATATATATATATGTATGTATGTATGTATACACACACACATACATCTACACACACACACACACACACACACACACACACACACACACAAATAGATGAGAAAACTGAAACACAGAAGTGACTTGCCCAGGGTCACACTGTTGGTATGTGGCTAAGGCAGGAGCTGACTCTGGTCTTAATGGAAGTCCAGTCCCCTGTAAATTATTCCACACTAAGTCTAAAATTCAGTTCAGTTATACTTTAAGACCAGCTTCAATTGGACATATTTCCATCAGTAAGTTAATATGAAAGCTCACAGAAAAGGGAATTCTCTTACTGCCTCCATGTGTAATAGGTTTGCACAAAGCACAAAGTACAAAGAGAGCATTGGTTTCACTGTGACGCACAGCACAGTGGAGTCCTTGGCCCATACAAATGAGAAGCCATTGGCAGCTTCTGTGTGTGTGTGTGTGTGTGTGTAAGAGAGACAGACAGAGACAGAGAAATGGAGACAGACAGACTCAGTGCTGAATGAATGGCTTGAGTTCTGAGATGACAAAGCAATCTCCTATTGGCTGCTTAGTCTGAAGAGCTAATGACTAAGGAGACCTTTAAAAAGCGGACTGACTCCATCCAGTCTCACCATCTCCTGGTGAAGAGTGGAGAGAGGGCTGGCCTTCCTCTGTCCCAGCAGAAATGTTAGACTACCGAGCACATGGCAGCTATAGCCCATGTCCTGCAAAGGCCTCCCTGAGCCTGAGCCCAAGTTTTGGGCTGCCTCCTTTGCGTTTGTTCTTTCAAAAGCTTGGGTCAATGAACATTATTCAAGATGGACATGTCCAAGCTTGAAGACCACATTGTGAGTTTGAGTTGTTCACAGGTGCTGAGTTCACTGAGGAGAAGCTGACTGGCTGCAGAGAAGTCTCTACATTGGAGAGGATACTATTGGTTGAGAGGGAAGGCATGTACTTTGAAAAAGAGAGTGACATTATCAGGAATCCTGTATCCTACTTCATGTTTAGGTGTTTTTAAGGAGTAATTTCTAGACAGCATATGACAGTAGTTAGTACTGCTACTGTTTAATTTGCCCGTCACAAGAACTCTTGTAAGCATCTATGTTCCCAGGTGCCAGGATAGGGGAACAAAATGGCCCAAGGAGTATGAGAAAACAAAGTCTAAGCCCTGTTACTAGAGGCCAGGCTCTCCCAGGATTGCCTCAGGTCTGGACCACATGCCTGGGTCCATAATAAAGGGTTTCATAGTAGAAATGGAGTAGCGATAGGGCCTTAGTCCCTCTGGGCTCAGCAGCAATCTCACAATGTTAGACCTCACTATGGTTAACTTACCAGACTGTTTACCCAGAGATTAAAAAAAAAAAAAAGCTCAAATTCAATTTTTATCATTTATTTGAATCTTCATACCAGCACTTCAAACTAAAAAGGTATTTAGTACCCTCAATTACCCACTAATACCTCCAAATACACTCTTCATGAACAGAAACACATTTCATTGAGATTACCAAAACACAAAGTTAAGGAAAAGAGGAAGTTAGATTCTATAACAGTGGGAAAGGCAAAGAGGATGTCAAATCATTCATTAAAATTAAACTATACCACAAATGTATATTTATGTACAGCATGCCCCAAAAGTCTTAGTGCAGTTTTAAGCCTTTAAAAGCTTAGACTAAGACTTTTTGTGATGACCAGAATACATGAAGAAGTAATAACAATAATAATAATAATGATCCAACAACGCCAGGAAACAAGTTTAATGAAATGATAAATCTAAAAGCAATGATTTACTTTGTCTTGAACACAAGGCCCTTTGAGGTTTGCACACTTATGCAACTGAATTTCCATCCTCTCAGTATTCATCAGGTCTGCCTACAGTTACAATCTCTCTTACCCTTATTGTTGGTAATGCCTCCCCCTCTGCCTGCCAGACAGCATTCTTTCTGAAGTAGGATACTATAATTTAGAGACTAAAGAAACCTAAAGAGGTCCAGGCAGCTCATTTTGCCAATAATAAAACTGAGGCAGAAAGAGAGGAAATGACTTGCCTAGGGTCACAAAGGTGGTCAGAAACAGCTAGGATTTGCATCCATGTTTTGTGATTAAATTCCAATTCTTTTTCTATCATGCCAGTGGAGGAAGTAACCTGAGCTCAATCTATCATAGACCAAGGGTTCTTCTTACCCTCGGGAATGTGAATTTTTTTTGTTTGTCTGTTTTTTGATTCTGATAAGTGTATTTCAGTAGAGTTAGTTTTCTTTATAATTCCATTTTATTTTACACATTTAAACCAATATGCTGAGGAGTCTATAAACTTCACCAGACCATCGTGACATACACGAAAAGTTAAGAAGGCCTGACCTTGACAAACTTTGATCTTAAAGTTTTTGTTCTTGTTCCAGACATATTGACAATTTTTTTGGGGGGGGGGAAGGTGGGGATTGGCGTACTAGCAACTTGATTATAAACCTTACTACTCCTTTATATACTTATAACAATGACCATGCAGGAAAGCAACTTCAATGACAAATCCTAAAAGTCAGAGGAATCCAACTATCTCTACGTTGAACTTTCTCAAGCTATATACTCGCTGGCCAGTTCCATGATATACTCCCTTGGGCTCCCTTTCAGGCTTCACATCTATCCTCATTAACACTCCTGAGACACTTACTGCTGTATGACTCTGGGCAAGTCACTTAACCTCTGTTTGCCTCAGTTTCTTCAACTGTAAAAAGAAGATAATAATAGCACTTACCTCTCAGGGTTGTTATGAGGATCAAATGAAATAATATTTGTAAAATGCACTTAGCACAGTACCTGACATATAGCAGGCACTATATAAATGCTTATTCTCGTCTCTTTTTTTCCTTATCCCCAAAGGGTACTCATTACAAATTACTACCTCTGCTTCCAATGCCCCTGCATTCACCAAACCCAGACAAGCTTCCCATCACTCCAATACCAGTTCTTCTCTCACATTCAGATATTCCTAATGCTCCCTTCTCAAACTGTAATCTGTTTCACCCCTTTGTAAATCTTCCCTGACAACAGCAAGATAGGGTATAGTATTTTAACTACAGATCTAGGATTTTAGTCTTTTCTAGATATCCCTAAATTCTCATGGCCTTGACCATTAGGCAGAACCAGGGCCTAATTATCTGTCCTGATGCTGCCACGTAACTCAGCATCCCTCCCCTGTCCCTCTTCCCCCCAGTAACTGATAATCAAATCAATATCACTACTGCTACCACGAGAGGTATGAATATCTACTGTCATAAGGCTCCACTTAAAATCTGATTACGAATCACAGGCTGCATAAAATAAGTCTCTCTTCCCTGACCACTACTATAGGGGTCCTCATACCCATCATTCATCTCAACTCCATCCCCTGTGTACCTATCTTACTCTATACTACCCTTACATTGTACAATTTGGAATCCCCTTTCTAGATAAATTATTAGAACTACCCTCCTTGGAAATTACTTTCTATATACAAGTTGCTCCAAAAGTCTTAGTGAAGTTTCAAGCTATTTAAAATGATGCTGCATTTTCATTGTTATGAGTACACAGAAGGAGAGTAAGCCTGTGACCAGGTTGCTATCACCCTAACTCCACCAACTCATCCACCATTAATCAATATGTCCAGAGCAAGATCAAAAGTTTTATTATAGTTTTTCTAGGTCAGGGATTCTTAACATTAAAGCTATTTAAAACTATACTAAGACTTTTGAAAAACCCTGTGTG
>NW_020952932.1:0-62672 GCF_900497805.2 Vombatus ursinus | reverse complement strand
CACTGCTTAGATTAAGTTTCCTTAAAAAAAAAAAAACAAAAAAAAAAACCTTTTTTCAAAGCAGTATCTGAAAAATACTTATCTTCGTTATATTAAAACACTTAGCTTACCCTGTTAGTCACAGAATCTCTCTGAAATACACCTAGTTTAAATTAGGGATTCAGGGGCACATATAAAAGCCAAGTTAAATTCTTTCAGATAAGACTTCAAAGAACATATCCATTCTATGTCCACATGTATATACATGGTAAGAAAATGAATTGTGGGATGGCTGAAATTACCCTCAAAGGGTTACAGCTGTGGGTCTATGTGACTAACACTAATTAGTTAACAGCTGCAGCCATCTAAATCTCCCACAAAGACTTTTCTGTGTGCATTGTTCAACATGTAAATGAGTTTGTTTTAACTGAATTGTGCCTAAAGAAAAGTCAAACCTCAATATTTTTACCTCAAACTTTTGCCTCTGGTTGTCAAATATTTTTCTAACACTGGTCACGTGTCGAGTTCTATGCTAGTTTCTAGAAGTACAAAGACAAAAAAAGAAAACAAACCATCGTCCAAACTTGATTACAATCTATTGGGGGCAGGGAAAATCTCTGACATGTCTACGCAGAGGAATAACACAAATGTGACAAGGACAAATAAGAGATTTGGTCAAAAAATGCTTTAGGAAGGTTTAAGAACGGTAGGATGATGCTCAATAGGAGAGTCCAGAGGCTCCATAAAGGAAGAGACAATTAATCAAAGTTTTAAAGGAAGACAAGGATTTCAGCTGGAGGTGATGAAGAAGGATACCTGGAGGAATCCACCAAAGTGAGAGACAGCCAGATGAGACTGAAAAATGGTTAGTGAATAGTCCAATCTGCCTGCAACAAAGGATAAATATTGTAATGGGAAATAATGCTGGGTCAAAGTTCACAGAAGCTCTTGAAACGTCTGCTTAAGTGTTTTGTTTTTTTTTTTTTAATTTAATCGTTCAGGTAACAGGGAACCATTGAAGGCAGGTGAATAATAGAGTGTCATGATCAGATCTATGCAATATATTTGAGCAACTTTATGAAGGTCAGACCAGGGAGGGGAAGAGATTAGGGGCAGAAAGACAAGTTATGAAGCTATTACAGTAACTCAGGAAAGAGGTGAAGGGGACCTGAGCAAGAGTTGTGGTATTAAGCAGAGAGGAAAGAAAAGATGTATGAGAGAAGTCCTGGAGACAGAATCAACTTGATTAGCAACTAATTGGATATGGCAGGTTGGTGGAGGCATGGGGGGGAATAAGGGAGAGAGAGGTAAGAGTCAAAGATTAATCAGAGACTACCGGATTGTAAGGAGGTAGATAATGAATGGGTGGTGAGAAAATAATGAATGCAAACTTCTTTCTATAAGTTTAACAGTTAAGAGGGGGAAAGACAGAGGAGAATAGTTTAAGGGAATGGCAGAGTCAAGGGAAGGTCTTTTTAGGATAAGGCATATTTGAAGGTAGCAAGTAAGGAAACAGTAGCTAGGAGTAAATGAAGGAAAGAGAGAGTAATGATTGAGACAAGCTCCTGGGTAAGATGAAAGGGATGGGATCAAACCACCACAGGCAGAGTTTCGTCTTTGCAAAGAGGACGGTCATGTCATTCTGATGTTTGAGCAAAGGAGGAAAAGGCAGGTAAACAGAACGATTTTTAAGGCACTTAAGGATATGGGTTGAGGAAACTCATATTGGATAATTTCAATCTCAGTAAAGAAGGTGAGATTGTTTGCTGTCATAGATTTAGGGGCTTGTAGAAAAGGTTAGGAACAGTTGTGGGGAATGAGACAGCAAGGAAAGCAAAGGTGAATAAAAAGGGCGGCCACGTAGCAGGGAAAGCCTAGTTAAAATTAGACAGAATGCATATGTGGTAGGCCAAGTCAACATGGTTTCCCCCAGCAGCACTGGATAGCTAGATATTGACATTATTTTATTATACAATTATTATCTGAAGTTTGGCAATGTATGTGGTTTATATGGCAACTCTTGACTCGCCAGAACTCTAATTCCCTAGAGGAATTGGCCAGTTGATGGTGCTTACTATTTAAAGTGACTCCATTAAAAATAACTAACAATTAAAAATATTTAATACCAAACAATACTTTGAGAAATACAGATACTTACTTATTAAACTTTTTCAACTTTTAAACAGCTACCAGCAATAAAGCTGCCTTTCTAGGCTGATGGGGATTTACTAGAATTCTTGGTGATAACAGATGTTCAAAGGAATGATATTGCCATCTATGGTTACCATTTTGCTACTGTTACTTGAAATTGTCTTGAATAAGACTGTCCAGCTATGTGGGAAGGACAGAAAAGCCCCATCTTACATGAAGGTCTTTTTTTAAGGGGGAGGGGGAGCCCTAGTGAGTCCTTATAGTCAGATGGCCTTAGGTTATAGCATCATAGATTTAGAGTTGGAAGTGTCTTGAGATGTCCTTCAATTCAACCTATTTTTACAGACAAATAAACTTAAGCCCAAGGATGTTAAGTTACTTGCCCATAATGACAAAAGGTAAGTAATAAGTATCAGAGGTAAGATATGAACTCTAGTGCTCTGACCCCAGAGTCAGTCTTCTTTCCAATGGACCACAAAAGCTGTCTGAGTTCTCAACTACTGAAGAGATCAAGTCAATAACCCACTTATTTGAAAGCAATGAATTCATAGCCTAGATTTTTATGGACAGCTCTTCTGATGAAAAGCAATTCACCCTCAGGAATTTGAACACAAAGAGGAGTAAAGTAGGTACCAACAGACCTTGGTCCTCTTAGCAAAAGAAGCGATCACAGGACTGAAACCTGGAAAGGATATTATAAATAATCTAATTCAATCCCATTCTTTTGCAAGCAAGGAAACCGAGGCTCTGAAGGCTTAAGTAAACCCAGGTCCTTCGACTTAGAAATCCAGGGTCTTTCTACTGCACAAAGCTCCTTTTCAAAGATAAAACTCCACCCTAACTTAATATGGCTGTAGTTTATCTGTAATTCAGTTTTTCTCACCTATTAAATCATAACAAAGCAACCTAAGGGTAAGTGTAAACTTAGGGTTGTTTTGAAAGTGTCTGAATTGTCTAAGAGAGAGAGGGTCTTCTAAAAGCACAGCATAATGTTTATGGACAAGTCAAATTATTTCCTATAAGAGAGACCTTAGAATTTTTACTCAATTAAAAAAAAGTTTTAAAATCCTCAAATTATCTTCTCTACTGCAGAAGAGAGAATTTGTTGTTGCTCAACTGTTTCAGTTGTGTCTGACTCTTTGTGACCCCATTTGGGATTTTCTTGGCAAAGATACTGGAGTGGTTTGCCATTTCCTTCTTCAGCTCATTCTACAGATGTGGAAACTGAGGCAAACAGAATACATGGTACTAAAACAACATGGTTCTTAAAGATGAAGACAAAAGGCCCTTCCCAAACAAAATGTGAGGAAATTATTTCTCTTACCTTCAGAATGGGTTCCATGGACAGGCAAAGAACTTGCCATGGTGCTGTGTACTTAAACATCTTTGGCAATGTCAGTGGGTAATAAAAGGCAATATTCCTGCCCAGGTATTCTTCTTGACCCTCATGTAGTCAACGCCTTCGGTTGTGTTTTTAAATTTTCAAGTGACCTCTTTTCAGTCGGAACCAGAGGGATAGTTTTCATTGCAATATCCCTGTGCTATCTGTTCCTAGGACCACACTAAATAAGTAATTCACTAAGAAGCTTTCTTTCCCTGGAAGAGCTTAGCTAGAGCTCAATTAACATGGACAAGGTGATAACCTCTGAACTCAAGCCTTCAGGACTGTGGTTTTAATACCACTATATCTCTCTGTCATTTATACATTTCCTTTCTCAAGTTTTTTGTTTTTTGGTTTTTTTTTTGCTTGTGGATGCTGTTATTTTTGGGTATGTGATGGTAATGGTTTATTTTAAAATTTTTGCATGTAGAAAGGGGGAAACATTTCCTTTTTTTTTTTTTAAAGAAGTCTTAGAAAAATAAATTTTGCCATGAAAACTTCCCCTGGTCACTATTACCAGATATCCCCAAATAACTATAAATACTCTACCTCTCCAAGCAGTTGCCTGACTTAAAGGGAAAGAACTATTTATTTTTATTTTTTTTTTGTATACTATGGTTTGCAAAGTACTTTACATATATTTATTGCATTTGATCCTAACAACCTGAGATAAATATTTTTTATTAATTTATTTTGATTTATCAATAATCACTTCCATATTCTTTTGAGTTTAAAATTTTTCTCCCCCTTCCTCCCCACCACCCTCCCCAAGACGGTACACGATGTGATACAGGCTATACATTTACATTCATATTAAACATATTTTCACATTAGTGATATAAGTAAAAATTAAAACCAGTAGGAGGAACCATCAGAAAGAGGAAACAAAACTCAACAGAAGAGAAAAAAAAATAGCAATTTGACCTCCATAGTTCTTTCTTTGGATGTGGATAGCATTTTCCATCACGAGGCCTCTGGAGAAGTCTTAGATTCTTGTATTGCTGAGAAGGGTTAAGTTTATCAATATTTAGTCATCACACAACGTGGCTGTTATTGTGTACAACGTTCTCTTGGTTCTGCTCACTTCACTCAGCATCAGACCATACAAGTCTTACCAGGTTTTTCTGAAGTCAGCCTGTTCATCATTTCTTATAGCACAATAGTATTCCATCACATTCATATACCACAACTTGCTCAGCCATTCCCCAATTGATGGGCATCCTCTCAATTTCCAATTCTTTGCCACCACAAAAAGAGCTGCTATGAATATTTTTGTACATGTGGGTCCTTTTCCCATTTGTGTGATCTCTTTGGGATATAGCCCTAGAAGTGCTATTGCTGGGTCAAAGGGTATGCACATTTTTATAGCCCTTTGGGCATAGTTCCAAATTGTTCTCCAAAATGGTTGGATCATGGGAAAGAACTATTTAGCTAAGAGAAAGAAGGAATTTAATCATGCAGAAGAAGGCAATGTGGTAGAGTGGAAAAAGCTCTAGGACAGACAGTATGGCGTAACGGAAAGAGCACTGGCTCTATAGTCAGATGTAATTGTTGTTCAGTCGTTTCAGTGTGGTTCACATCCTGGCTCTGCCACTTCTACCTGTATAACCTCAATCAAGTCACTTAATGTCTCTGGGTCTCAGTTTCTGCAGCAGTAAAATGAAGGAACTTGGACTAAAAAATTAGTTTCTTTCTATGTCTCGATCTATGATCGTCTAACTAGGAATCAGGAGACAAAGAAAGAAGGAAGCAAACAAGCAAGCATTTATTGGGCACTGTGTAGGTGCTTTACAAATATTATCTCATTTGATCCTGAAAACAACACTGAAAAGTAGGGCCTATCACTGTGCCCATTTTACAGTTGAGGAAACTGAGGCTGACAAAAGTGGACTTGCCCATGGTCCCAGTTGTGCCATTAACTAATTGTATGACCTTGCAATAAGTCGATTCAGCTTTGTGAGCTTCAGTTTCTTCAGCTGTTTAAAAAAAACTTGGGGGTTAAAATTAGATGATTCCCAAGTCCTCTTTAGCTCTAACAATCTACAGAGCATAGGATGGAGTGAATGAATTATTTTTCCTGAACAGAAGGTCTTTATTATGAAACTTTAAGAAAATAAACTCTGTATCTCATTCCTCCAGGCACTTCATCTGCAAATGGCCAGTGATCTGTAGCATAAGGGATCTAAGGAATCATTTGGTCCATTCCTACAGAAGACAGTTTAAGAACAAAGAAATAAACAAAAAAAGCCAGAACAAAAACTTTTCTAAAGTCAGTAATATGCTGAGTCAATTGAATCTCTGGGTTTACATGTACCTTTTGTTTTGGGTGAGTGTGTGTGTGAGGCAATCTGGGTTAAGTGACTTGCCCAGGTCACACAGCTATTAAGTGTCAAATGTCTGAGGCCAAATTCGAACTCAGGTCTTCCTGACTCCAGGGCTGGTGCTCTATCCACTGCACCACCTAGCTGCCCCATTTTGAGTACATATTGAGTATTAAACCCTACCCTCTTCCTTCCCTTCAAAATTTAGAAACCTTCTGAGGTAAAAGCCTGAGTAAAATTTCTAAGGCAGAAAGAATACTAGGTTTGGAGTTAAAGAAAGAACCTTGTTTCAAGTCCTGGCCCTGTGGACAAGAGGTCTCCCATGCTGGGCCTCAATTTTCTTATCAAAAAGCTGAGGGTTGTCCTTTTTTGTCCACACGTGGAGATATCTATATTCAGTTCTGGGGGCTGTACATTTGGGAAGGACATTGACAACCTGGAGAGTCTACAGAGAGTGCCTAGGCTGGTGAATATTGTCATGAGGGTAACTGAACTCAGGGGAATAAATGAGATCATCAATGGAATAAGTATTGAGAGAAGAGAAAAGAGAGAACAGGACAGAGCCTTGGGGGACCCCCATGCTGACAGCAGAGAAGATGGATTTGATAAAGATTGAAAATGAGTCACTAGACAGGTAAAAAAAAAAAAAAAAAACAAATAAGATAGTGTCATGGAAGGCCAATTGAGAGCCACTGAAGGAACTGGGGATGTTTGGGCTGAAGAGAGAAACCTCGGAGGATAAATATAGCCCTCTTCACATAGCTTTCAATTCCTAAACTCTATAAAGTTATTTGAAGGGTTGCCAAGTGGGAGGGGATTAGCCTCATTCTGCTTAGCTCCAGGGGGCAGAAGTAGAAGCAGTGGGTGAACAGATTTAGGTTTGATGTCAGGAAACTCCCATAATTAGATCTGTCCAAAAAGGAAATGGGCTGCTTTGGGGGTTGGGGATGGATTCCCTCTCATAGAAGCCTTCAAATGAAAACTCCATAACTATTTGTTGAGAATGTTGTACAAGTAGGTTGGAACAGAAAGCCTCTGAGGTTCCTTCCAGCCGTAAATTCTATAATCCACTGACTTCACATATTCCCAAAGCGACCCCCACCTCCAACACAATAGTGCAGAGGCAATTTATGAGTCCAATCCTGCTGTTTATCAGAATAGAGCTTTGAGTCACTCCATTTCCAATCCGGACAAGTTTGTCCTCCTTAGGTAACTTTGTGTTCCCCCCCCCCCCCCCCCCCCCCGCTTGTGGGGGCTTACCATACTGATGCTAGACTAAGTGTGGACACCAAACTGGTTTAGCCCACTCCAACTCAGAGCTCTTGAACTTAAAAGATCTGCCTGCCTAAGCCTCCCTGTTAGCTGGGATTACAATTGTTTTTTAACCATTAGAGAATGCTTCCAGATGCCAAGAACTTGGCCACTCATAGATCAAAATAAGGTTTTAAAATGAAAATTATTTTTCCAGGAAAAAGAACAAGCTGAAAAATTTATCTTAAGACGTTCATATTATATTATTATTTCTCTTTGCATCGTTTCTGGTGTTTGGTGGATCTGTACTCATACCTTGAATGACGCTCAATATAAATGGGAATACTATATTATATAAGCCTTAATTATCAAAAATTAGGTGGCCCTACTTGGAAAACTTAGCAAATAGAATTTTAAGGCCAGTAATTCCTAAAGAAAGGCATTCAAAAGTTTTAATATCCACATAAGAAAATGAACTATCCCTCTCTACTCACACTGGCCAGCCTCAAGAGGTTAAAAATTCTCTTTTAAGAACAAGCTAATGACTATAACTGTATTGCATTTTTGAGTACAGATACCCAAGTTGAAGCCTAGAGAGTTAAGTTTATTATATCCAGGTTGACTAATGTCCATTGGCAAAGGACAGATTGGGAAGCAGATGGCTCTTGTGCTGATAATTCTGTTTACTGAAACTTTTATGTTCACAAATATGTTTTGATGTTCTAACAAAATGATAGGTGGTACTTATATTTACTGATTTTTTCCTTTCTCAAGGGCAACTTAGAAAAAAAAACCTTCACTTTGATGTTAAGATCTCCTAATACGGGCCCCCCTCTCAGCCAAGTAAATAAGCTATTAAATGGAGAACAGCAGCTTAAACACAATGTTTTTGTTAATACACACATTCACAATACACAAAGCCCTAACCTTTAGGCTCACTCAGTTTTATCACTTAGCAGTCTCAATATAATTAGGCCCTATGAAAACACACAAAACACTCATCACTACTATTTCCCTATGCCTGGCTATATCCCTTGCAGTTTCCATGTTTGAAGTCTCTTTGTTTAGTCATTTCATTCATGTTCAACCCTTTTTGGGGTTTTCTTGGCAGATACTGGAATGGTTTGCCATTTCCTTCTCCTGCTCATGATGAGGAAACTGAAGCAAACAGGGTTAAGTGACTTACCCAGGGTCACACAGCTAGTAAGTGCCTGCGGCCAGATTTGAACTCAGTCTTCCTGATTGTAAGTCCAGCAACGTGCTATCCACTGTACTACCTAGTTTCTACTCAACTGCAAACCAAAAGTTGCCATAAAGTGTGCTTGGTTGACCCAACTAATATGAAGGCCATAAGAGAGTCCAAAAGATTCCAACTCTGGGGACATCATTGGGGAATTTTGTTCTCCTTAAACACTGAAGATGTGGCACTTTCCTTTTCCCATCCCACTCTGACATGAATCACCATATGAACTTTCCCTTTCTTAGCCCCAGAACATAAAGCGAAGTGCCACTCCTATAACTACAGGAGATCCCAATCATAAAAAGGGGCAAAGTTAGTTTTAGATACACACAAAAAGGTCTTCGACCAGTTTAGGTCAGCAAAAATATTGTATCTTGGTTATCTAGTCCAACGCCATCCTACAGATGAGGAAACAGACTCAGAAAGGAGAAGTAACTTATCCAAGGTCACACATGTAGTAAGTAGCAAAACTGGCATATGAACCCACATGCTCTGATTCCAGAATCTTAGACTCTAGAACTACTGTTCTTTTCGTCTACGGGCTCACCCTCCCAACAATAGTGACTATGGTTCCAGAAGAGAGCTCCTGCACTGCTTGTTATGTTTCTTCTATCACTTAAATTTCATTTAACTTGTGTTGACAAGTGAGGTTGCATCTCACAAATATAAAAGTAAAGGTTTCCTCAATTTCTAGAATGACTGAGAAGAAAATTGGTCCCCATGTTTATGGACTGTGTCAATACCAGAAAGAATATTAATGGCATAGTAAAAATACTGTATTGAGAAAAGTAAAAAGCATAAAAAAAATAGGAAATATCATGCCTTATTAGACAAAGACATTTACAAAATGGTACAAAAAGCTTTGGAATGAAACACATTTAATAACCTGCTATGGCAATTAGCTCTTTGTAAGGTTAAAGAGGTTTTTACAAACACAAAAGGTTCCTGAGATCCTTGGTGTTTTTTTCTTGTAGTCTTTAGAAAGCTTATTTTACTTGAAAAGTTATGAGTTCAATCCACAATAGTTATGAGCACCCATCAGGAAAATCCCTAACATTTAGGCTGAGGTTGGGCTCTCTGCATTTATTTAAATTTATATCTATCTACAGCTAAGCAAGGTGCCACTCTTTTAAATACTAGAGGTTCCCTGGCCTCTTTGTGATTAAAGCACAACTCAGGTTACCGGAAATGTCTGGAACATGAAATAGCAGATTATATCATAGTATGTCTAAATAGACAGGCACTGGAAGACGGGTGGGAAGTTAGGAAAAGAGCTGATTTTTTTCTTGGAACTCCTCTCAGTCCTTGAGTAGGTGTCTCTGCACAGGAACGCACTCTCTCCTAATTTCTGCCTCTTAGAATTTTTCCCAGAATTACTTCTGGGATCAGCTCAAGTGCCACTTCCTAAATGAGGCCTTTCTTGAGCTACCTGGTTATTATATACTTTGTATGTTATAACTGTATATTATATTCTTTGTATATAATGAAGTTAATGAACAAGCATTTATTAAATGTTTATGTATTTTATCTGTATTACTGGTGCCTAGAATATAGTGCCTGGCATATAATAGCTTAATGAATGCTTGTTAAATGAGTAGACTAAGCACTGAACATGGGTCTTCAGCACCTTGACTGGCAATCTGGTTAATTCATTCAGCACAGGATTGTGTGCTCATTGCCTTGATTTGTGATTGGTTTATTCATTCAACAAGGTGCCTCTCCCATTGTGTTTTGTCCATTTAAATGGAGCTTAAAAATGATCATTAATCTAGTAAGATGCTAAAAATTTTTTAAAATGCATCCCTCTAACTACATTCTCAAGTGAAAAAAATTATTTAAATTATCATATGGACTAGATATTCATATTGCTGTTCAACCTCAAAAGGTGTGGATAATTAAGAGCTGATTATATATAGGCAGGTATCACAGACTTTTGACTTGACAGTACAAAAAATACCTAAATATTAATGGCAGATTTTTAATGTGTCTTTCATGGCTCAAAGACTGACTCTCTGTTAACTTACCAACAGCCATGAAATCTATCTGTGAAAGACTTAACCCATTCATGTCTGGACTTTTCACCTTGGGGCCCTACTTTAGTGACTGGTGGTTACCTCAGTTGCCCATAATATCTAAATCCCAGTTCCAGCCACACTTCCCTTCACTTGCTAATTATTTCATTTCCAGTTTCCAGGGTACTTGGAGTACCACTACTCCTGCTTTTCCCATTCTGGAACCTTATTCAATTAAGCTTTGTCCTATATGGCTCTGATCATCATCCCTCTAACTTTCTAAACCAAACTATTCATCCCTCCCTGACCACAATTCCACTATATGTGTATTTCCTTTTAGAATTAGTTTTAGACATACTGAGTTTGAGATATCTATGGGACAACCAATCTGAGATGTCCAACAGGCATCTAGAGACATGAGACTGGAGATTAGGAGAGGTTAAGGCTAGATATGTAGATCTTAGAATCATTTGCATAGAGATGATAATTAATATCTGCTCTAAAGGTTTTGATTCTCTTTTTTTCTCACTCTGAGGGGGGAAGGATAGAGTGGATTTAGGAAGCTAGGGATAGGATTGACAATAAAAAGAAAAGAGGGTTATTGAAACCTATTTTGAAATACACAGAAGAGAACAGAAAGAAGACCACAAGGAATCACAGATAGGCATGTCAGTTTTGAAAGTAATAGACGGAATTACATACTGAAGAGTGAAAGCAAGTTGTATGTAACAGATTCATGGTTTCATTAAAATGGGTGGAATGAAAAAAATTCAAAAAGAAAAAAAAGAACTAAGTAGAATAATGATTCTTATAATAAGGCACTTTAAGAATCACAGATCCCAACAATCACAGGGTAAGCCAAAAGAGTAAAATGGACAGGTAATATATAGTATGTGAAAGCATATATTTATGCTAAATGCAAGTGACTTTGGGCAAGAGTCTCAGCTACTGTGGTTTCTCTCAACATGCATGAAGAAAAACAATTCAATTTTTTTATCTGTCTTAGCTAGTATTTTCAAACATAAAATAACGTATATTACAAGTAAGGACCCTACAGGTAGTCAAATCATTTCCTAAGGGGATTACTGCAATTAGCATTCAAGTAATGTTTTTATATATGTTAAATATTTTTTACTATTTTTCTTAATCGTATTAGTTAGCTTACTATTATCCCCATATTTTATAGATAAAACACAGAATTAAAGACAGGAAAAAATACTATGGAAGTATTAAGAAATCTCAAATGAAGTAGAATTCTCCTAACATTCCAACTTCATCAGATGAGTCAGTAACTCAAAGATGTTTCATTCCACACAGCTTGGGCAACCTTCTATCTGTATTCTACCTTCTTTGAATTCCTAAACTAGGCACATATTCTCATCCCCAAACTTTGAATTGAAGAGAGACCCTGAGGCTCCAAACCAGTGAAGCTGAAAACCTAGGATTTACATTTGTGTAAACACAGGCTAAAAAAACAAAGTCCAAGCAATGATAAAATGAGCACCTTTGTGCTAATGCTGGGGTATGTTTTCAATTAACAAGGGGCCCACAATTAGCTTAATGGTTAACAGTTTTTACCACCCAAGTTTACAAACAACTCCAAGAGACTCAAGATCTTAAATGAGGTTGGTTTCCTGGCATGGAATGCATTGTGCTCTGGGGAGAATCAAATGTGACAAAATTTGAATTCGACTCAGGGTCAATCTGCTTTGGTTTCAAGAAAAATCTGGATGGGTCACCGTTAGAAACTAGAACGAACTCAAGATACTTCCTAGTATGAGCATAAATTTAAGACACTGTATTTGGACAATGAATCGTATTTAAACACTTCATTTAAAAAACAAAACAAAACAAATGATGGAGGACTTTCATAGCTCCTAAGTATAGCCAGCCTCCTCCCCACCCCTTTTCTGAACTTTTTGAACATCAAATAAAACAAGCATTTCTATATTTATTGTACAACAGGAGGAGGGTATTGTATATGAATCCATCCCACTAGCTGAATGCAACTTGTTTATAAGGTTTTCAATTCAGTGCCAGAACTAAGAGTAGGCAAGGCAGAAAACTGACTAGAGCTCCAAGACCAGGAGGGGACAATAAAGTACAATTCTTAATATTAAATTTTATAATTTAAAATAATTTTATAAGCATCCTTTTATGTCAGAAAATTCCATACACAGTCACTTAGTGCTCTAAAGTCAGTGATGGCTCAAACTCTCTGGTGGACAGTAAGGGAGAAAGAGGATGGTGGTGGCACAATTTTCAAGTCTTCAAAAATAGAAATTCCATAAAGGAGATCATTGAATTGGGAATACAACTAAAAAAGCTAGAAAAAAGGACAAATTAAAATCTCTAATTAAATACTAAATTAGAAATTCTGAAAAACAAAGGAGAGATTAATAAAACCGAAATTAAGAAAACTATTGCACTAATAAATAAAACTAGAGCTGGCTTTATTAAAATAAAAAAACCCACAATAAAATACATAAACCTTTGGTTAATTTGATGATAAAAAAAAATTACCAGTATAAAAAATGAAAAGGGTGAATTCACCACCAATGAAGAGGAAATTAAAACAAAAATTATGAGCTATTTTGCCCAACTGTATGCCAATAAATCAACAATCTAAGTGACATATATGAATATTTACAAAAATGTAAACTGCCCAGATTAAGAGAAAAGATAATGAAATACTTAAATAACCACATTTCAGAAAAAGAAGTTGAAGAAGCCATCAATGAACTCCCTAAGAAAAAATCTTCAAGGCCAGACAGATTTACAAGTGAATTCTACCAAACATTTAAAGAAAAATTAATTTCAATACTATAAAAACTATATGGAAAAATAAGTGAAGAAAGAGTCCTGCCAAATTCTTGTTATGATACAAATATGGTGCTGATAGCTAAACCTGGAAGAGACAAAACAGAGAGAGAAAATGAAAGATCAATTTCCCTAATGAATATAGTTTTTTTGGTTTGTTTGTTTCTTGGGCAATGGAGTTAAGTGACTTGCCCAGGGTCACACAGCTAGTAAGTGTCCCTAATGAATATAGATGCAAAAATGTTAAATAAAGTATTAGCAAAGAGATTATACCAATTTATCTTGAGGATAATACAGTATGACTAGGGATTTATATCAGTAATGCAGGGCTGATTTAATATTAAGAAAACTATCAGCATAACTGACCAATAACAAAATTAACAGAAATCAGATGATTATCTCAATAGATGTAGAAAAAGCTTTTGACAAAATATAACACCCATTTCTATTAAAAACACTAGAGAGAATAGGAATCAATGGTGTTTTCCATAAAATTGTAAGTAGCATCTATACCATCAGCAAGTATTATATATAATGGGAATAAACTAGAACCATTTCAAATAAGATCAAGGGTGATACAAGCATGTCCATTATCACCATTTTTATTCAATATTATATTAGAAATGTTAGCTTTAGCTATAAGAGAAGGAAAAAAAATTGAAGGAATTAGAATAGGCAGTGAAGAAACAAAGCTATCACTCTTTGCAGATGATATGATGGTATACTTAAAGAATGCTAGAGAATCAATGAAAAAACTACTTGAAATAATTAACTTTAGCAAAGTTGCAATATATAAAATAAACCCACATAAATCATGAGGATCTCTATATATTACTAACAAAGCACAGCAGTAAGAGATAGAAAGAGAAATCCCATTTAAAGTAACTGTAGACAATATAAAATATTTGGGAGTCCACCTGCCAAGACAAACCCAGGAACTACATGAACACAATTATAAAACACCTCACACAAATAAAGTCAGATCTAAGTAATTGGAAAAATATCAATTGCTTATGGGTAGGCCTAGCTAATATAATAAAAATGACAATTCTACCTAAGTTGCTTTATTCAGTGCCATACCAATCAAACTACCAAAAATTATTTTTTGTTAGGAAAAAATAATAACAAAATTCACATGGAAGAACAAAAGGTCTAGAATATCAAGGGAATTAATGAAAAGAAATGCAAGGGAAGATGGCCTAGTGATATTAGATGTAAAACTGTATTATGAAGAAGCAATCATCAAAACTACTTGGTACTGGCTAAAAATCAGAGTAGGAGATCAGTGGAATAGGTTAGGTACACAAGACACAATAGTCAGCAACTATCTATGCTTTGATAAACCCAAAGACTCCAGCTTCTAGGATAAGAACTCATTATTTGACAAAAGTTACTGGGAAAACTGGAAAACAGTATGGTAGAAACTTGGTATAGACCAACATCTTACACCATATACCAAGATAAGGTCAAAATGGGTACATAATTTAGACATAAAGGATGATACTATAAACAAATTAGGAGAGCAAAAAATAGTTTACCTGTCAGATCTATGGAGAATGGAAGAATTTATGAATGAACAAGAGATGGAGAACATTATGAAATGCAACATGGATAATTTTGATTATGTTAAATTATAAAGTTTTTTGCACAAACAAAGCCAGTGCAACCAAGATTAGAAGGGAAGCAGAAAGCTAGGAAACAATTTTTACAGCTACTGTCTCTGATATAGGCCTTCTTTTTATTTATTTATTTTTAAGTTTCCAACATTCACTTTCACAAGATTTTGAGTTCCAAATTTTCTCCCTATCTCTCCCCTCCCCCCCATCTCAAGACAGTGTGCATTCTAATTACCACTTCCCTCAATCTGCCCTCTCTTCTATAACCCTCAGCCTCTCTCAATCCCTTCCCCTTCTGTTTTCCTGTAGCGCAAGATTTCTATACCCCATTGTCTGTGAATCTTATTTCTCAGTTGCATGTAAAAACCAATTTTTAACAAAAGTTCCAAATTCTTTCCCCTCCAACTTACCCTCATTGAGAAGGCAAGAAATTCGATATAGGTTATATATGTGTAGTCATGCAAAACACTCCATAATAGTCATGTTGTGAAAGACTAAGTATATTTCCCTCCATCCTATTGTGCCCCGTTTATTCTAATCCCTCCTTTGACCCTGTCCCTCTTCAAAAGTGTTTGCTTCTGATTACTCCCTCCCCCAATCTGTCCTTCCTTCTCTCACCCCTCTGCATTATCCCCTTCCTCTTCACTTTGCTGTAGGGTAAGATAGATTTCCATACCTAATTGAGTGTATATATTATTCCCTCCTTAAGCCAAATCCATGAAAGAAAGTAAGGTTTAGTCGGTCCCTCTCACCTCCCCTTTCTTCCTCTCCAGTATAAAAGCTTTTTCTTGCCTCTTTTATGTGAGATAATTTACCCCATTCTACCTCTTTCTTCTTCTCCCAGTACATTCCTCTCTCATCCATTAATTTTATTTTTTTAGCTATTATTCCTTCATATTCAATTCACCCTGTGCCCTCTGTCTAGCTACCCTAATAATGAGAAAGGTCTTATGAGTTACAAATATTATCTTTCCATGTAGGAATGTAAACATTTTAACGTTAATAATTCCCTTATGATTGCTCTGTCCTGTTTACTTTTTCATGTTTCTCTTGAGCTTTGTTTTTGAAAGTCAAAAATTTTCTATTCAGCACTGGTCTTTTCTCAAGAATGCCAGAAATTCCTCTATCTCATTGAATGTCAATTCTTCCTCTCATGGATTAAACTCAGTTTTGCTGGTAGGTGATTCCCGGTTTTAATCCTAACTCCTTTGACCTCCAGAATATCATATTCCAAGCTCTCCTATCCTTAAATATAGAAGCTGCTAAATCTTGTGCTATCCTGATTGTGGCTCCACAATACTTGAATTGTTTCTTTCTTCCGGCTGCTTCCAATATTTTTTCCTTGACCTGGGAACTCTGAAATTTGGCTATAATATTCCTGGCAGATTCCTTTTAAGATCTCTTTCAGGAGGTGATCGGTGGATTCTTTCAATTTCTATTTTACCCTCGGGTTCTAAAATATCCGGGCAATTTTCCTTGATAATTTCTTGAAAGATGATGTCTAGGCTCTTTTTTTGATCATGACTTTCAGGTAGTCCAATAATCTTTAAATTATCTCTCCTGGATCTATTTTCCTGGTCAGTTGTTTTTCCAACGAGATATTTCACAGTCTTCTATTTTGTTTTCTATTCTTTTGGTTTTGTTTTATTGTTTCTTGATTTCTCACAGAGTCATTAGCTTCCATTTGCTCCATTCAAATTTTTAAGGAATTATTTTCTTCAGTGAGCTTTTGAATTTCCTTTTCCATTTGGCCACTTCTGCTTTTTAAGAAATTCTTCTTCTTATTGGTTTTTTGGACCTCTTTTACCATTTTACCTAGTCTGTTTTTAAGGTGTTATTTTCTTCAATATTTTTTGGGTCTCCTTTAGCTAGCTGTTGACTCATTTTTCATGACTTTCTTGCATCACTCTCCTTTCTCTTCCCAATTTTTCCTCTATTTCTCTTTTCAAAATCCTTTCTGAGCTCTTCCATGGCCTGAAACCAATTCATATTTTTCTTGGACGCTTTGGACGTAGGAGCTTTGACTCTGTTCTTTTTTGTTAGTTGTATGTTTTGACCTTCCTCATCACCAAAGTAAGTTTCTATAGTCTGTGTTTTCTTCCCCCAGTTCACTCATTTTCCCAGCCAATTACTTGACTTTTTAACTCTTTATTAAGGTAACTCTTTATTAACTCCAGTGTGGAGGGTCTACTTCCCCAAGCTTCAGGGATTTTGTGTGGCTGTTTACAGAGGTACCTGTAAGTTTTCTTTGAAGGTGGAATGATCTCAGGAGAAGCTCCTCTCCTGGCCCATGTCCTGGTCTGTGAGCGACCACAAGCACTCTTTTCTGCTCTAGAACTGTGACAAAGTTTCCCTCTCCACTGCTACCACAAGTTCTGCTATGCCAGTGCTCCTCCTTGCCCCAGAACTGCCACCCAGATCCAAGCATGGACGAAGCAACAGAATCTTGCCTCAATGCCAGCGAAGAGATCCCTATAATCTCCTTCTGATCAGTTGTCCAATCCCCTTACTGTCTGTTGGCTGAGAGCTCTGGAAGCAGCTGCCGCTACTGTCACTGCTGCTGCCCCAGGGCTGTGCTGGAGTTGGGTCAGGACTGCACTCCTCTCTCACCCATGTCCAACAGACCTTTCCTACTGACCTTCTAAGTTGTCTTCGGCATCTGTGGGTTGAGAAGTCTGGAAACCACCACAGCTGCCAGTGATTTAGTCCCCTGAGACCTGTTCTGAGTTTGCTGGAGCCTGGTCTATGCCACCATGGCCTGTGCTGGACTGTGCTCCTCTCTCAGCCTGGCACAGCAGACCTTTCCCATCAACCATCCAGGTTGTATTTGGCTGGAAATTTGTTTCACTCTGTCTTTTTGTAGGTTCTTCTTCTCTAGAATTTGTTTAGAGTCATTTTTTACAAGTATTTGGTGGGGGGGGTTTGGGGGAGAGTTCAAGCAAGTCCCTGCTTTTACTCCACCATCTTGGCTCCACCCCTTAAAGCTTTATTTCTAAAATACATAGAGAACTGAATCAAATTTATTAAGATTACAAGTCATTCCCCAATTGATAAATGGTCAAAGGATACGAACAGGCAGTTTTCAAATGAAGAAATTAAAGCTATCTATAGTAATGTAAAAAATGCTCTAAATTACTATTGATTAGAGAAATGCAAATTAAAATAACTCTGAGGTACCACATTACACCTATCAGATTAGCTAACATGACAAAACAGGAAAGTGATAAATTTTGGAGAAGATGTGGGAAAATTGGAACACTAATGCACTAGAGTTGTTAAGTGATCTAACCATTTTAGAGAACAATTTGAAACTATGCCCAAAAGGCTATAAAACTGTGCACATACCTTTTGATCCAGCAATACCACTAATAGATCTATATTCCAAAGAGATCATAAAAAAGGGAAGAAGACCCACATGTATAAAAGTATTTATAGTAGTTTATTTTGTGGTGGCAAAGAATTGGACATTGGGGGGATGCCCATAATCAGAGAATAGCTGAACAAATTGTGGTATGTGAATGTTATGTAATGTCCCATTAAGAAATGATGAGCACACAGATTTCAGAAAAACCTGTAAAGACTTACGTAAACTGATGCTCAGTGAAATGAGCAGAACCAGGAGAACACTGTACACATTAATAACCACACTGTGCGATAACTAAGTTTGATAGACTTAGCTCTTCTCATTAATGCAACAATTTAAGTCACAGAAGTTCTCAAAGTGGGTGATACTGATCCAGAGGAGTGGTAGTAGCCTCGAGCACAATTGGGGGGCACTAAATAAAAATAAGGGAGTGTCGGAAGCATAAGGAAAGAAGAGAAGAGAAGAAAATTTTGAAAAACCGTTCATACATGTTTCATCTGTTGTGTAACAGAGTTAAAGTTGTACTGATTACATTTTTTTCCCAAATTAACACACAAAATGCCAGTTATAACAGATCAGTGGTCAAGTCCACTGACAGGTGGACCAAGCAAGTGTTGGCAGGTAAGTATGTAGCACATTGTTTAAGTCCAGCACGCATTGGCAGGAATATGTGCATGTAATGACTTGTTGCAATACTATAGTTACATGATGCAATATTGCATCATCAAAATTTCAATGCAGGAAAACACAAATTTATCATAAATTATTAAATTTAAAATGCATCATTTAAAAAATATTTTATATTTTTTTGAAATGACGCCAATTAAAAAAAAAACCATTAAAGGTAAAGAAAGTAGATTTCCAGTGGGGCACTGAGTAAATTTTTTTTTTAAAGGGCAGGTAGGCCAAATAAGTTTGGGACCTCTGATGTAAGACAATTCCAAAAGACTCACAATAGAAAATGCTATCCACATCCACAGAAACTATGGAGTCCGAATGCAGAGTGAAGCATACTATTTTCTCCCTTCTTTATTTCTTTCTTGTGGTTTTTCTCTTTTGTTCTGACTCTTCTTTCAAAACATGACTAATGTGGAAATATATTTACTATGACTGTACATGTATGGCCTATATCAGATTGCATGTCTTGGGCAGGGGCAATGGGAGGGAGGAGAAAAAATCTGGAACTCAAAATCTTATGAAAGTGAATGTTGAAAACTAAAAATAAATAAATAAATTTAAAAAATAAATTAAAATGCCTTGTTCCAATTCCACTGCACTGCAAGTTACTAAGGCAAGGAGGATTAAACCCTAGAGGAGGAGAAAGGGATTCAGGCAGTAACAGAGTAGAGTGATTGTCTTAAGGAGGTATGGAATGAAGATTTCTGTAACCCATGGGTCCTTGTTGCCATAGCTATAGAGGATAAGGTGTCTGCTGTTTACCAGAGGAACTGCACTAGTATCAGGAGGGAAAGAAAAGAGGAAGGCATTGGTTATATGAGTAAAAAAAATGTCTGGGCAGGAAGGGAGTGGGTAAAAAAGCCTTGTTTGTGATCCCTTGCCAGTAAGGAAATGCATTACTTCCTATTCAAAAGCATGTATATGAATAGCCTTAGCTATAAAATTCAAGAGATTTCATGTGGTTTCAGCAAACTCTGTTGGAAAAAAAATAAAGTAAAAGCTATAAGAGAAATACTATTAATGGCAACTTTCACATACTAATTGAATTCACTAGGACATCATTTTTTTCTCCGCAAAACTGAAAATACAACCAAAAATGTGGGGAAAATATCACTCCGAATAAGTCATTGCTAGATCAACTTCCCAAGAGATGTTGTGAGAACAAAATGCTCTCAGCTACATTTCCCAGACAGAAAGCATGAGGTCGTCAAGACCAAGTCTTTATCAGGGGCAGAGCCCTTTTTCTTCTTCCTCCATTCCAAAAATGTGAGATCATCATCAGCTATTGGCTACCAGCATCATACACTGGGAAGTGAGTTGCACAAATCTCCCTAACTCATTGGTTCAAAAACATCAATCGACTTCACAAAAACCTTTTAGTTTCTTACTGCTAAGCAAATGAACACGCAAATTCCTTGGTCTGTTCCTCTACAGTCCGGCTCCAAACTACCTCTTCTGCCTTATCTCATAATTTTCTTCCTTAAGTCCTGGGCCAGAATGGGCTATACACCCTTCTCGAAACCCATCCTACCCTCTTCTGCTTCTAGTCATGCTATTCCTCTGTACCTGGAATAGGGCCAAAGGATAGGGGTTAGAGCTGTGAATTCATTTGTAAAAGCAAATCTTAATAAGTAAATTCCCTCTAACAATTCTGATCAGACTTTCCATTGACTAGAGCTCTAATAGGTTAAGTTTGATGTTTGTAAAATCTCCTGAATACACCCCCTATCTTCCTCTGACACTGCCACCATTCCAGTGCAGGCCCTCATCACCTCATGTCCTGATTGCTCCAACAGCCTGCTGGTCAGTGCTTGCCTCAAGTCTCTCCCTGCTCCAATCTATTCTCCATTCAACCACTAAAACACAAATCTGATCATGTCACCCCTATAGTGGCTCCTTATTGCCTCTTAGGAGCAAATACAAACTGCTGTTTGACATTCAAAGTCCTTCATTCAAAGCCCCCAACTCTTCCAGCTTCTAACACTTTATCCCCTGACCTGTTTTCTTTGATCCAGGGACACTGGCCTCTTGGATGTTCCACAAACAAGACTCTGCCTTTCTCAGCTCTGGGCATTTTCTCTGGCTGTCCTCCCTGGACTGGAATGTTATTCCTCCTCCACTCTGACTACTGACCTCCCAGGCTTCCTTTAAATCCTAACTAAAATCCCACCTCCCATAGGAAGTGATGAAGAGATAAAGAGGGGAAAAATATTTGGGTTGCTAGGAAAAGAAAAGACTTCATTCTCAAAGATCTCTATTCAGGACAGCATGGAAACTATTTCAATTCAGGACCAAAAGGAAAAGTTCTTGGCAAATGAAAAGGGAACCTGGACAGGGCTTTCCCCTCAATCACAGAAAGAACAACAGTCCAATGAGCTACAAGAGTAGAAGACAAAATCTGAACCTCAGGGGGATTGTATGCAAATCAATACTTTAGTGACGCAATAAAAAAAACTAGAATTCAATTGCTGCCACATCTATTCTTTGTAATCCAATTTAAAGGGACTTCCTAGAGATAGGAAGAGAACCTGGAAAGGATATCAGGCCAACTTCCTAGAGTCAAAGTAAAGTGGACTTTTAGTTAATGGAATAATTCAGGCACATTTCCCCCTTTCCCCACTTCCCACTGGCCTGAACTTTACTGGTAGTGATTTTTTTGTTTGTTTGTTTTTTTAAAGCCAGTGGCAGCTAGGTGGAGCAGTGGATACAGCATTGGGCCTGGAGTCAGGAAAACCTGAGTTCAATTCCAGCCTCAGACACTTATTAGCTGTAATGATTCTGGGCAAGACACTTAACCATTATTTGCCTCAGTTCCTCATCTGTAAAATGGGGACACACTGGAGAAGGAAATAGCAAACCACTCCAGTATCTTTGCCAAGAAAACCTCATGGACAAGTCCATTAGGTCATAAAGAGTTGGACATGACTTAACAGCAAGGTATCTTGTCTAAAATATGGCAAACTCAGCCTTCATTTTTGCATCAGACACAAGGCCTTAAAGTCCAGATGCCCCAAGACGATAATCCAGTGACCAACAGAAATGCAAGTTTCAGTTTGACAGAAAGAAAATCTTCCTGAATCCCTAGTGCTATCAAAAAAATTTGAATATGTTGATTCCTAAAGTAGTGGTGATGAGGATGGGATCTAGACCTCCCCCCCCCCAAAGGAAAAACCCTGGACTTTCCCACAGGGCCAAATCTCTGGCATTAGCTTGAGGCTATAATCCCATCAACTAGCCTTTCATTGCTGGCTCCACCCAATCTCCCAGTTTTGTAACCCTTAACCTAGCCAAGCCCTCCCTATGGCCCCCGACCATTTCCCACACTTAATCCGAGCTAGGCTCCATTCTCCCTAGGATCCATTGTCCAGGTCCCAGGAGTTCTGGTCACCCCAGCTTCCTGGCCACTCCTATCCAGATCTCCTCAGACCCCTCCTCCAGTCACCCCAAACTACCTGGCCACTCCTAGATCTCTCCCACAGTCTTTCTATATATAAGGTTCATCTTGTCTCCATTAAGGTGCTTAGATTCTTAGAATCTAGCCAATAGCTTATTAATGTTCAGACTCCTTAAGAGTCTGCCCAATATGACAGATGTTCTAATAAACCTTGTCTTTGGCTGAAAGAAGGCTTGGGTCGAATTCTTTCGGGCAGGACCCGCGTGTCTTGATTTTGGGGTGCCGGCACCCCTAAACCTCAATATTTTGGTGGCCCGTACAGGGAAACTGCCTAACCCCAAGTTCTTCTCCAGTCCAGACTGGAAGGTATGTAAGCCTCCCCCTTTCCTTCCCTTCTTGCTCTACAGTTGGGGTCGCTCTCCAAGCACCAACGCTTGGAGGTGCTTTTTGGGCAGACAGTTACGATGCTGTCGAGCACTCAGCCTGACACTCTCAGGCTCTCAGTCCACGGGGTCAGTTTGAGGCCATGGACTTGGGTACACCTTCTGCAGCATAGAGGACAAGGACAGACGCCCTATCCAGAAGTGTATGCCCAATTCTGTTAATTCTCTCGGTGCTAGGGAATTGGAGAAAACTGCAGTTGCTTTTTGGTTCCCTGAGGCTTACTTACTCCCTTCCCTCTACACCCCTGAAATCTTCCTTCATGGAGGCTACAGGGAAAAGTCAGAACAGCTAAAAATAGCAGATTTTGGAGGTTTTGTGATTGATCATTAAGGAGTTTTGAAACTTTTCCTTACAATCCTGGTCACTCCTTTCTCCCACTCCCTTCCCCTGAGTCAAGAGGAGTTTCATAGGAGAAGAAAGTTTTACCCTTTACCCCTCACCTTTGATTTTACTCTTCCCCCACCTGGGAAAGGAAGGAGGGGGGAGGAGCAGCAGTTACAGTGTGGGCCCCCCGGCAATGGCCTTGGGCAACCTTTGCCTGGAAGCATCACCTAGGTTCAGCACATCCTGCTCAAGGTAAAGAAGCTAGCCTCCGAACTTGGGTAAGTATGCTCTTCTTAAAGTTGTAGTTTTAACTGTTAATGATGAGACGTTGATTCTCTGTGTAAAGTAATTTGGAAATGCATTTAATAAAACTGAAGTCACCTGATTGGAAATGGATTTGTATAGTATATCTTATTTATAAACAGTTGTTTGCATGCTGTCCTCCCCATTAGATTCTGAAATCCTTGAGAGAAAAAACTGTTTTGCCTTTCTTTGTACCCTCAGGTCTCAGAACAGAGCCTGACATATACATAGTAGGAGCTTAATAAATGCTTGCTTGACTTGAATGAAGTAAATTTTTCTGACCCTTATAAATTTATGAGCTGTTAACAATTTGATCTTTCCAGGTTATGCCCAAGTTGGTGTCATCACTGTTGTGGGAAATTGAAAAAACAAAACAAAATCCAATAATGAGAAGAATTAGGTAACTGTACATAACAAATTCATCTCTATTTGAAATAGTTGCTGATCAAGGGAACCACCAATTTTACAACGACCCAAGCTCACAAACTTGGCTTTATCCTCAATGACTTCCTTTCCCTCACCCCATATATTCAATCTGCTGTCAAAACTGGTTGTCTCTTTGGAGAGATGCTTTGAGTTACCTCTCTACTCACACAGCCCTTATCATTTCTCTCCTGGACTATCCTAATAGCCTTCTAATTGGTTTTCCTGTCTCATCTCTTGGGGGCAGCTAGGTGGTGCAGTGGATAAAAAAAGCACTGGGCTTGGCATCAGGAAAATTTATCTCCCATGAGTTCAAATCTGCCCTCAGAAACTTAATAGCTGTGTGATCCTGGGTAAGTCACTTCACCCCGTTTACTTCACTTTTCTTATCTATAATGAGATGGGAAAGGAAACAGAAAATCACTCCAGTATCTTGGCCAAGAAAACCCCAAAAAGGGTCACAAAGAGTGGGACACAACTGAAATGACCTCATCTTGCCCTATTCCAATCCACCTTCCTTTCACTCTTCTGCCAAAGTGATTTCTCTACAGTCCTGACCATGCCACTCCCCTACGCAGGAAAAAATACTGGTTCCTTATTACCTCTAGGATCAAAACTAAAAATAGAGAAAGAGGGTTGCATGCCTACCTAGAAGCTTACACTACTCTGTTTAGACTTCTTAAAATTAAATCTACTCCTAAGGTCATAAAGCTACAGATTTAAATGTTGCCAAAACACATTGCTTACCAAAGGCTAGGAGTTGAAGTCAAGTGCTGAGGAACAACAAATCACTTTTTTTCTGTGTGAAATTGGAGAATAAACTACAATAATTCTTTGGGAGCACCTATGAGAGAAGTTTCTCAGAGGCAGAATTTCTATTGTATATATCCAAACAGAGGATGTTGTTACTAGTTTCTGGCAACTCTACAGTATAGTAGGCTTCAGAGTTCAACTCCATGCCTAGGACAATGTTACCCTAATTCTAAAAATATGAGAACAGCTGGAGGGTTTCAGGATAGCACTGAGAAGTCTGTTCTAACTGGTGGAAGCGAGAGGAACAGCTGCATCTGCATTTTGGAGTCAAAGATGACATACACAATTCATGTTTAAAAAGCATGTTGCCCTTGTCTGACTCATCCTGAATGAAATCCTCTCTGAAATGCACTGACATATGTTGCAATTCTTTATTAACTTTTCCGGAAGAGTCAGAAACCAACACTGAAGAAATTATCAACCACATGATTTTTGTTGTTGTTGTTCAGTTGTTTCAGGCGGGTCCAACTATTCATGACCCCATTTGGGATTTTCTTGACAAAGATACTGGAGTAGGTTTGCCATTTCCTTGCCCAGCTCATTTTACAGATGAGGAAACTGAGGCAAACAGGGTGAACTGACTTGCCCAGGGTGACACGGCTAATAAGTGTCTGAGGCTGGATTTGAACTTAACAAGATGAGTCTTCCTGACTTAAGGACTGGCACGCTACCCACCGCACTACCTACCTGCCCTTCGACTCTATGCTAGAGCTCTGGAAATATTAAGGGAGTTCCTAGCCCACTTCCAGGCAATAATCTGTTGTACTCAGGAGAGCAAAGAACAAAGATGAGTAGAGATGTCACTAGGTCTTAACTGAACTCCTTCCACCCCAACAATATAGCAGTGAAATACTAGATGCTTCCTTTTTGCTCAGAGTTCAAATCTACTGAGAAGGAAATGGCAAACCACTCCAGTATCTTTGCAAGAAAATTCCATGGATGATACTGGCATGCTGTGGTGGGGTAACAAACAGTTGGACACCACTAATCCACTGAACAACAGAAACTTCTCTTTGGAAAATAATTTATATCTTGTATTAACAAGCTCTGGGCTCCATGCTCTGGGCCCTATGACACACAATGGGGCCTGGATATTTCCCACAGTCCTTTAAAAAATTCTTCACATTCTTTATATGCACCTCTTCTCTTCCTGGATTCCATAGGGAAAAATGGGTAGATAAGGTAGATGGAAAAGGGAGAGGTGTGAACCAAGAAGACAAGTACAGGGAACATCTGCTGGATGGTTTTGGGGTCTGGCACAAGACCACTGCTGATTTTTGGATACACAACATTTTTGCCTGCCTGAGCACTCCCCAACTCCTCATGAGCAATCCTTAAAACTCACACAGTAAATAATTATTGCCTGGTAAGTGATCCTTGTTCCTCTTAGGATCAGATTAGCACAAGAGGCACGTCTCCCATCCCACCCCACTACACTCTCCTCCTCTTCCCCCCTTTCTCTAGGCTAAGAAGGGCTTAGGACAGCCTCCTGTCCAGCCAGAGAACACTTTACCTATCAGAATCAAAACATTCTTGAGAAGATTTGCCCCAAATAAAATTTGAAAATGATGGGACTTGAGGGTGGGTCTATTAAATCTTCAGAGTCCAAGAGTGGGATATGGGGAATAAGCATGGAGTTCCCTCCCTCAGCCCCTCATTTCAACCTGCACTTTTCTGTAGTTACCTGTGGATCATGGAATCCCAGATTTAGAACTAGAAGGGAATTTAGTGATCTTTTAGTCCAATCTCCTTCATTCTACAGATGAGGAAACTGAGGACTGGGGAGGTAAGGTAACTTTGTCCAAGGTCACATAGCTCATTAGTGGAAGAGCTGGGATCTGAACCCAGGATATGACTGCAAATCCAGTGCTCTTTCCACCACATCTAACTTTCCTCTCACTATGTGATCTGAAGGTATGTTAGCCTCTTCTGGCACAGAAAACTGAAAAGTTGAAGATAGGTTAGAAAAATGGTCATCAAAACATTACCAACAACCTTTCCAAGGCCCTCTAGAAAATATCTTCTCCTATTATGAAGCCAAAACATTGTTTTAAAAAAATAATATGGGGGGAGGATGGGAAAATCTTTGATCCTATTATTAATAATGCCTCTAATGAAGAAAGAACTTTATGTAGCACTTGAAGTAGGGAATAAAAAAGAATATGGACTAATGGGAATAATTTTCTTACTCTCCTCCCAAGCTTCTCCTCTCTCTTGCCCAAATACCTCACCTCCCTATTTCACTCTTCCCCTTAAGTATGTCATGCTCTAGGGTCAAGGAATATCCTTAGGTGTTTATGGACTGTATCTGAGACTCAAAAAAGCAGAGGTCAAGAAGGCAGAAGGTGACTAACAGATTTTCATCCACCAAGAGGGCTGATTGTGTGTAAGACAGACTTTCATCCATGAGGAGGGCAAAAGGTGGATAACACTTTCATCTGCTTCTAAGAAATGGAATGAAAGCTCTTCCCCACTCCAATACAGAATCCATGTGTAAAACTGAGAGAACATTACTTTCTAGACCAAGGCAGTTATGAAGCCAAGTCAGATTTAGATTTGTAATATGACCATTCACTATAAGGTAATTCACAATCTTTTTCGTTTTTGCAACCTCTCATTTTTCAGCTTTAGTTTGGTTCCTGATCTGAATTCATGAGAAAAAAAAAATGAATTTAAAAAATAACATAATCTGTCACAATTCCATCCCCTGGGGCTATCTTCTTCTATTTGTCTATGAGGTAATACATCCCATCTGCCTAGGAAGAGTCTGTATTTTCTGGATGACTAGAAAAGGGATTTCAAATGCCTTACTCATTTTGAGGAAACCTATAAAGGTAGCAAGGGGATGTGAAGACAGCCAAATCTCCATTTCCCCCCTAATGATCATTGCCATGAAAACACTCTGGAAATACACCTAACTTATTCAATGATAATTGGGACACCTCCCCATTCCCTTCCTCCTCTATCCTCCTCCCACAGAGTAATTTAACTAGTTAAGGGAAAAGCCCAACAAAAATCGATAATCTTCTTTCCTGAAAACCAGATGTCACCTAACAGTAACAGACACAAAACAATGGGATCCAGCTCACAATTCTGTGCAGGCCACAGTGGAAAGAAAGATGAGAACTGACAAACTGTATCCCTGGGAGCTCAAAGTCTGCTATGCCCCTCAAATAATCCTATAAAGATAATCTCCCTGGTGAAGTACTTTTCTCAAGAGTGGAAACTTGGGAACGGCTAACAATTAGCTAGTTGAACTTGGTAGACTGAGGTCCCTTCCAAATCGGAGATTCTATGAATGGGGAAAACTAAATATATGAGAGGCTGATTAGATTTCCTTTACCATGAGGGACAGGACAATACATTTGTTATTTTCCATGGGGCATGTACCCGAGAAAAATAAAATATAATTTTAAAATACTGCCTGTGACAACACTGAGGAATCTATGTTTTTCCATTTCTTAAATATTAGGGATTAAAGATTTTTAAAATGTTACCATGTCTAAAAATACACATTTAAATCAGAGGTAGAAAAACATACAAAATGAGTAGCATGTATTTAAATGAATATATATGAATCCTCTGCTTAAGAAGCTATTTAGAAAACAGTTAATTAGATCCTAACACTCAACAAAGGGCAGCTAGATGGCCAGTGCACAGAATGCCCAGCCTGGAGCCATCACTTAACTTGACACACAGTAGGTGCTTAATAAATGCTTGCTGACTGACTTTTCAGTCACTTAACAAATGCTGATTTGAAGTAGCAGACCAAAACTAACAAAATCTAATGATCTATTTATTAACTCAAAATGGTACACAGAACTGATTCAGGCATTTGTGCCCTACTTTTGCTTTAAGTGTGAGAAGAATGATTGAAGCTGGAGAAGGCAATAATGAACACACATGCATGTGTATATAAAAATATACACACATACATATCTACTAACCAAGTAAGATGAGTTCATTCTGTTGCCTATACATGCATCCTTCTGTTAATTTACCCTGCATGTAGCTTGCTCTGTATAAATTTGTTTACATGTTGGCTGTCTCATTAGATTGTAAACTCCATGAGAGCAGGATCTGTCTTTTGCCTCATTTGAATCCCTACTGCTGGCACATAGTGTTGTTGAGTCATTTCAGTCATCTCTGACCCTCTGTGACCCCATTTGGGGTTTTCTTGGCAAAGATACTGGAGCAGTTTGCCATTTCCTTCTCCAGCTCATTTTACAGATGAGGAAACTGAGGCAAACAAGGGCAAGTGACTTGTCCAGGGTCACACAGGCCATATTTGAACTCAGGTCCTCCTGACTCCAGGCCCAGCACTCTTATTTACTGCACCACCAACTACCCTACCACATTGTAGATGATTAATAAATTATTTATTGAATTGAATCCCATTCTGCCTTCCAGGGATCAAGAAAATCTTGACCTATGTTGTTTTTTTCCATTCTAATCCAGACTGTTCCTAAAAGAAAAGTCAAATACTATTAACTTTCTTTGGTTTAAAGCTCCATTGCAGATCTACTGACTTCTAGACTTTTGATGGTGATGACATAATTTTGGAACTAGAAAGGACCTTGAAATAAAAATATGACCTATTCTAGAAGCAGGTAAAACTGTTTTGTGGATTCAGTGAGATCACATGTGTAAAGTGCTTTGCAAACTGTGAAATGGAATTTTTGTGTTAGCATTTATTATATAGCAGTCTGCAAAATTATCTGATCCAAGTGAATGCATGAGTTTACACAGAAACCTAGCTGGATGCCAAGCCCAGTCAGGAAGTTTCTATGGCATATCACCAACAAAACACTATCTGAACAAGATTAAAAACCAGGGTTATTAATCAGCCTCCTAGCAACCAGCAAAGTTTTTAAAAAAATAAATCTTCCAAGGAGGGGGCAGGTTAAGTAATAGGAGGGCAAGGTAATGGGTAGAAGTAAAGTAGAGGAGTTAGGAGGGACAGCAAACAAGACACACAAACATAAAATAAATATCAGGAGTAGAATTTATTAGGGGAAAAAAAAGCAGAGGTAGTAATCATGACCTCAGAAAAAGTTAAAGCTAAAATAGACTATCAAAAGAGAAAAACAGGGAAACTACACTGTCAGCCATATTAATACTGTTTTAGACTATTTAAAATAACTAGACAGTGTAAGGTTGGAAAATTGCTGTGGTGTAAGAAATAATGAGTTGATGGACTTAGAAAAATATGGAAAGACGTGGACTTTTGAAGGAAGATGTTATCCACCCTCAGAGAAACAGAGGACAAACAAGTATAGTATGGTTTCACATAGATGGATATGAATGTATATGTCTATATATGAGTACGATTATAGATATCTAAGTATATGTAAGTGTACATATATGTACATATAAGTGTATGTATATATGTGGGTATAGGTATGTATACATACATGTATATGTGTATAGGTATGTACGTGTGTATATTTTTATATATACACACAGCTTCTTGGGGGAGAAGTGGAAGGAAGGGGGAAAAAAGAACAAAGTAAAAAGTGCATAGCAGAGAACAAAAGAAAACTTACAAGGAGGAAAAGATGGACAGCTCTGAACACAATGTGTAGTATTTATTATATAGGCTTTCTTGGAATGGAAATTTATTACTGTATATTTTTAATCCTCTCTTCCTTTCCGCTGTGTACATGGCAATGCCTTTTTTTTCTTTTCTTATTTTGTATTTAAGTTTCAGTATTTAAGTTTAAAATAAATTAATAAAAAAAACTTCCTTTATCTTGGGAAGTGTCTTGATACAGTAGATAGAGTGCTGGACCTGAAATTCGGAAGACTCATCTTCCTGAGTTCAAATCCAGCCTCAGAGACTTAACTAGCTGTGTGACTCTGGCCAAGTCACTTAATCCTATTTGTCTTAGTTTCCTCATCTGTAAAATGAGCTGGAGAAGGAAATGGCAAACCACTCTTTGACAAATCAAATCTTTGCTAAGAAAATCCCAAATGGGGTCACAAAGAGTAGGAAATGACTGAAAAAAGAATAAGCAACGACAACAAACTAAAAATGTGGATCCCCACCCCCAAGCATTCTAAGAAGTCTTTAGAGCAAAGGTTCTTAAGCTTGAACCTGTGAACTTGTTTTTTAAAAAGAGTTTGATAACTATATTTCAATATAATTGATTCCTTTGATAATCCTGTGTATTTTATGTGGAGAATTTAACAACATAAGGTAATGCAGTAGTTCTCTGTAACTCTGAGTTAAGTCACTTAACCTCTCTTAACCTCAATTTCCACACTTGTAAAATTGGGATAATAACAATAACTACCTCACAGGGGTGTTGTGAGGATCAAATGAGATAACATATAAAGCGCTTTGCAATATGATGATGATGATGATGATGATGATGATGAAAAGAGGTCCATGAGCTTCACCAGACTGACTAATGGCTCAATGATACAAAAAGAGTTAAGAACCCTTGACTTAGAGAGTCAGGTACTAATAGTACGATCATTTTTGTGTGAAAATGTAATAGAATCATAGAATGGGCAGAATCCAAAGGAATCTCAGAGGTCATCTAATCCAACCGACCTAGCCAATTCAGGAAGCCTTTCTATAGCATCTCTGTCAGGTGCAGTGAGAAAACTCAGAGGCAGTTAGGGTTATATAAATAAGTCTCTTCCATCTTTCACTTTCACAGGAAATATGCAAAAGCAGACATTGTATCTTCGGCTCCATCAACACTGTCCCTTCCCTCTTTCCTAAGGTTTGCTGCCCTCCTGCATCTCCCAATAATATTGCCTCCACCAGCATAACTTCAAATAACATGATTATAGCACCATACTACACTTGATGACCTGGGAATTCAAGGCCCGAATCTTACATTTACTAGCTCTGAGACTGTAGGCAATCCACTTAACCTGAGTTTCAGTTTCCTTATCTGTAAAATTAGGACATTAATATTGATATTATCTATTTCAAGAGTTTTGAACTAGTTGTACTTTATAGGCAATATGGGGTTACTTTAACATAAACTGTTATTATTAACAAATTCCATTATAATGCTTTTTATAAAATACACTATAATTCCTTTTCAGTTGATACTGTGAGATGCAAATCAGTGATGATCCAAAATGGGACTTGAGTCTCAGTGGTCCTCTGCTTGAGCCCTCCTGGGGAATCCCTGGGTCCAGGTGCTGCTGTGGGCCTTAGGCTTGAGGCCTCACCTAGTATTGGGTTCCTTGTAAGGACCCCTCTTCCTATACTTGCAGCTTCTAACCATCTTTTAAATAAAGCTTACTATTGCTTCTCTTTGATTTCTTGATCATTATTCAATCTGATGACCTTTTTAGGTCTTTACTGAAATATATGTGGGTTCCTCTGCAACCTTTCACACCAACATCTTAACCAGATATCTCTTGAAAGGCTTCTTGAAGATGACTGAAAAGCAATGTCGAAGAATAGAACATGGACTTATGAAGCCCAGATTACAGTAATGCTTTGTGATAGGGTCAGAAATGTGACATATTTGTAAATACCAGCTGGAATGAGAAGCAAGACAGAGAGGGTGGCTTGGTCATACTCAATCCTATCTCTAGAGTTAGGAAAAAAAGTTCAAACTCACATGGCCTGTTATTTACAGTGTGGGTTAGAGTATCACATTTACACTGGAATGGCTACACATTGATTTCTGTCTTAAGGCCATTAAAAGGTAAGGCTATGAAATAATTCACATATATCTGAGTTTGCTTTGTTGTGACCACGACATCTTTTTGATGCTATACATTAATATTATAACCAACTCTCAATTTTCTCTGTATAATTTTCTGTGCATCTATAATACCAGACTAGATTCCTTATTCCCTCTCTCATCCTCCAAGTTTCTGGTCCACCTCTCCTATACTATCTAAGAAGGTTCCCAGGGTGTGCAAACTCAGTTTAAATACAGGCTTAAGAAAATAAACTGAAAAAGTCCAAGTCACAGAATGCCTTCTCTATAGTTTTGGGAACAGTCCACATCATGGCTCACCTCTGGGGTCAAATACTGACCACAATTTAACACTTTTTCTTTCTGAGATTATGCACACAAAATAATGCAAGCATGATTATATAACATTCTAACTTTGTACCATGTCCACAACTGTGACTTCCTCTAGTCTAGAAATAGCTACATTATCGTATTATTCAAGACTGCTATGAACTAGGAGAGACAATAACTGAAAATAAGGTAACTGTGTAATGTGTAACAATGTGGAATGTTTCTAATTACTAAGAGCCTATGCCTAAAGTGCATGGCATGCACTGGACTTCTTTCTGTCAAAACCTATTATGTTAGCTATTTATATTTATTTTAAATCATGTAAAGTGTCATCATATGACCTTCTTTCACTGTTCCTATAATCAATTGATAAGCATTTATTAAGGCCCTATTAAGTTCCAGGAAGTGGGGCTACAAAGACAAGAATAAAAACTGTCCCTGCCTTCAAGGACATTACATAACTTTGGGGGAAAAAAAACATATACATCTAAGTATATATAAGATAAATAAAAGATAATAGAGGAGGGACAGAAAAGATTTCATACAGGAGGTAGAATTACAAGCACACATTTATCTCTCAGCTGAACTTTGTAATCTTTCCATTGGGACAGTAATCTGTAGGACAATGCAAGCAGATGCTTTTTTTTCTCAAAGTACTTTCACCTTTTTAGAAGGGTAGGAATGAGAATAAATATTATCCTCCCTTCACTGCTACATTCTGTTTTCTACTTGCCTGGGCTAGCAGTAGTTTTTCCTGCACAGTGGCCGGAAGAGACGGTCAAGACGTGATAGGACCTTATCAAGAAGAGGGCAAAAGCCACTGAATTCTCTTTTTGTCCCATTTAAGAAAAAGGAAGGAAAAAACCTCCAGATTTATAATTATCCATTTTGACTCAACTCTGTCTTCCATCATACTGAATCTTCTTAAAGCTCACACAGGATCTTTCTTTGTGCTGGATACAGGAAATAAAGTTCCCTGTTGTAGGGTTGGGGAAAAGAGGGAAGCAAGAGAAATAAATTATCATCCTGTATGAGAGCTAACCTAGGGCTAAGACGCTAATTTTTCCTAGCCATTCTAATTTCTCTAGTCTTAATGAAACAAAACAAAACCCCTTTTACTTTCTCACATTAATTTTAAAGAAATATGAGAAAAAAATCAACTGGGATAATGATGAATTCTTATTTTAAATAATCTCTCTGGTAGAGAGAACATTTACAACCTAGATCAGATTCTAGCAAATTGAAGAGGATGATGTGCTCTGCCCCCCACCAGCATAGCCTTAAAGGCTCCAGATAATGGTACTGGCGGGTCGGGGGGGGGGGGGGAACAAAGCTGATTGGACTAGTCAGGTAGAGATGGACGAAAGTAGCCTCCCCTCAGTTCTGACACTTCTCAGAAAAAGAACTTGAGCCAAAAAAGTAGAGCAAAACCAGCTGGAATCTGCTGTGCAAATGAACTGGGAAGTGAGGGTAGGGAGATAAAGTAAGAGATAAGAATTTGTTATTTATTAGATATCACTTAGATGCCCTAAAGGCTCCAAATAATGGTATGGGGGGGTGGGGGGGGGGAAGACCAGGACAAATCTGATTGGACTAGTCAGGTAGAGATGGACGAAAGTAGCCTCCCCTCAGTTCTGACACTTCTCAGAAAAAAGACCTTGAGCCAAAAAAGTAGAGCAAAATCAAGATAAATTAATTCCATTTTTTTCCCAGGAGAATTAGAGATCGACTGCCCTAATCCAGGCTTGGCAAAAGCCTAAGGAAATAAGTGAGGGCTAAACTCTCAAAATCATGGAAGAGCAAAGGCTAAAAAAAAAAAGTCTGAAGGGTACATATGGTCAACATTTTGTATTCCCTACTGATGGATTTTTGAGGTTATTAGAGGCAGTGTGGTATAATGGATAGAGATGTTCTTCAATTGTTTTTCAGTCATATCCAATTCTTCGTGATCCCATTTGGAGTTTTCTTGGCAAAGATACTGGAATGGTTCTCCAGTTCATTTTATAGACGAGGAAATTGAAGCAAACTGAGGAAATGTCTAGCCCAAGGTTGTGAGGGACTGTCTGATGTTGGCAGCTACCAGGTTGGGCGCTGTGGCAAGGGTAGGGTAGGATCTGGGTATTTTGGAAGTTGAGGCAGGGGCTGTGGTAGGCAGAGTCGTGTGTACTGGGATGGGCTGGATCGGAGAAGCCCTGAGGCAATTGGGCAGTGCTATGAGATAAGCTGGGTACAAGGAAGTAGTCAGAGCCTGAGCTCCTGAGGCAAGGGGCGGTGCCACGTGGGAGTGGGATGGCAGAGGACTGAGTTCCCTCTGCTTAGTCCCCTCCCTATATGCAACGTCATCCCCAGATGCCTCTTGTGACCTTCCTGACTTCCTGGGTCCCTTTGTGCAGTACTGACCCAGACCCCTCCTCCCAGTGTCTGAGCCTGACTTCCTAGGTCACGTACTCTTGTCTATGCGTCAATCCCAGATGCCTCCTTCCTGTATCCAATCCTAGCCTCCTACGTCACTCCCTCCCCCTTGGTGTGCTAAACTCAGACAGCCCCTTCCGGTATCTGACCCTACAATCATTGGCTAGTAAGCGGGCTGGGGAGGAGGGGCTAAGTAGGTTTTTAGGAACAAGCGTGGTCAGATCACACGTGCGCTCCCCTGGCTCCTGCTCTGTTGCTCTGGCCTTGCTGTTTGGGCTTGCTATGATGGTTTGCTGTGTTGGCCTCTGAATAAAGCTCTGGTGTTGGTGCCTCCCGATGGCTCGTCTCTGTGTGGTGATCCAGCTCAGAACCGAAGACCCAGGTGTGGGTAAGACTCTGGTAGTGTGCTTCTTATAAGAGAAGCAGGTACTGGCGCACGGCTGGCAGAAGGTCGGCGTGCGGCCAGTACACAAGGTCATACAGTTAGTATGTGTCTAAGGCCATATTTGAACTCAGGAAGATGACTCTTCCTGCCTCCAGCAGTGAATAGAGCGGGTCTCAAAGCCAGGAAGACCTGAGTTTAATTAGATGGGTAAGTAACTTAACCTGAGTGCTATCGGCATCTCTATAAGACTATAATACTGCAAAGGAGGTGCTGTCTTGAACTTGTAAAGGAAGTTTCTCACCTGGGATTTCCACATACCAATGAGATCAGCAGATCCAGTTTCAGTCCATTCTTATGGCTAATAAGCTGATCCTGAATTGCAGTGGGAGAACTTAGTTGAGTTCAGTTTGAGAATCCCCATTGTCTTGGGGGAGAAGCCTAGCAGCTTGGTCTGAGGATGAATTAAATAAATGCCTTGGTAATAAGAACTTCATAATTTTAAGATACATTTAAAGTAAAACTTTAACAATCATCTGCTTCCTTGGAAGTTTCTAAAGGACATTCATTAGTTCTATCCAGTTCACACTTGAGATTCAGGAAACCCCAAGCAGGATAGGGTACACTTGCAAGCAAGCCATCTCTCCATAGTCACTAGACCCTTTTTTTTAAACAAGTATTTACTATATGTAATACATTGCTTATTTTTAAAACCCCACAATCTTCACAATCCAAATAAGCTTTTATCATAGATAATGATAGATTTGATAATAGATATAAATGACAGATTTATCACCTAGATATCTCTATTACATGATAATTCTTATCATTATTACATGGTACAACTCATAATTACAGGTTGCATACAGGGGTAGCCAAGTGTGCCCAGACACATCCTAATGTCTCAAAAATGTTTTTGTATTTTGATTCACATTTTAAAAGTTTGCCTATATACATAAATATTTTTATTATCATTGTTTAGTCATTTCTTTTTGTGACCTCATTTCGGATTTTCTGGACAAAGATCCTGGAATTGCTTGCCATTTCTTTCTCCAGTGTGTTCCCATTTTACAGATGAGGAACTGAGGCAAAGAGGGGTTAAGTGACTTGTCTGGGGTTACCCAGCTATTAAGTGTCTGAGGCTGGATTTGAACTCAGATTTTCTTGACTCTAAACCCAGTGCTCTACCCACTACAAAGATAGTTAATAGTAGAACTACAGCTGGAATTTAGGTCTCCTGGTTTTACTGCTTTCCAGCTTTTTAAAAATTAATTTGTGCCGATCCTTTGTTTTTCACTTCCAAAATTCATCCCTCTTTCCTCTCTTATTTCCCAAGACATCTCTTATAACAAATATTTTTTAAAAGCAGTTCAGCAAAATAACACGCCATCTGAGTTTGATCACATACACAATGCTCCACAACCAGTCATCTACCCCTTCCAAGATGATGTATTTTCTCATTTCTTTGGTGAGAGGAAGCCTTTCTCATTACAGAAAAAAAATGTAATCTTGCTTAAGAAGACATAACCCTGTAATATAAGAGGTGCCAGTTTTCAACCTGGTTAAACTTGCAATTCTAGGATTTAAAGCAGGAAGGGTCCTTAGAAATCTAAGCCAATCCCTCTTTCTGTATGAGAACAATCTGGGGCCCAAACGAAGTGATTTGTCCAAGGTTACAAACGTATTAAGTAGTTATAATTCAAATCCAGACCTGCTAAATACACATCAATCTAACTATTCTTTTTACTATTCTACTCTGCTTTTTCATGGATACCTTTCAATTCAATTTAATTCCATCTGGCAACTATGGTGTGCTTGGCCCTGAGAAAATAGAGACAAATTTTTAAAAATAGGTCTTTCTTTTGTTTCTTTTTTGGCTAGGCAATGGAGTTAAGTGACTTGCCCAGGGTCACACAGCTAGCTTATTAGTTATATGTCTGAAGCCGAATTTGAATTCAGGTCCTCCTGACTCCAGGGCCAGTGCTCTATCCACTGCACCACCTAGCTGCCCCAAAAGTAGTTCTTTCTTTCAAGAAGCTTGTAATCTAAAGAGAGAAGAGAATATAACACGTATGTAGATGAATAAATTCAAAATCTATACTAATTACATACTAATTCAGGGTGGGCACCAACAACTAGGGAACCAGGAAAGGCTTCTTTTCTGAGTTTAGCCTTTAGATGTGCTGGGGGTCTCAAGAGGCAGGGGGTGAGGAGGCAGAGCATTCCAAGCAAGAGGAACATCTTATGCAAAATCAGAGATGGGAAATGGAAATGTTATGTATAGAAGAAGCTCAGTTTGGCTGGAAGATGGAGCGCGTGAAGGGGAAAGCAAAGACAGGTTGGAGTTACACTGTGAAGGATCTAAACTGTGAAAGAAGTTTGTGTTTTAACCTAGAGACAACAAGGAGACACCAAAGTTTCTTGGGCAAGGGAGTAGCATACTCAAATCTATGCTTTAGGAATATCAATTTGGCAGTTTTGTAGAGGATGGGTTGAAGAATTAAGGTGGTTGTGATGTAAGTCAAGGTTGGAGATAAGCTATGTGGAAGAAGTAATAGAACCCGACAAATGATTGGGGCTATAAGAAGAAGAGAGAGGAGTAGATGACTCTGAGGTTATGAACTTGAAAGATTAGAAGAATGGTGGTGCCCTTGGCAGAATAGGGAAGTCAGGAGGAAAAGTGAATTGGACATGCTGAGTTTCAGATGCCTATGGGACATCCATGCGGAGTTATATAGCAAGCAGTTGGAGATGTGGGACTGGAGTTCAGGAGAGAGGTGAGGTGTGTGTGTGTGTGTGTGTGTGTGTGTGTGTGTGTGTGTATTAAGTAATCTTCAAAGTGACTGAGAGGGGCAGGTAGGTGGCACAGTGGACAGTGCACTGGCCCTGGAGTCAGGAGGAGTTCAAATCCAGCCTCAGACACTAGCTATGTGACCCTGGGCAAGTTACTTAATCCCATTGCCTCCAAAAACAAAAACATAAAATTTTTTTAAAAAAGTGACTGAGAGTTGAAACCATAGAAACTGATCAAGAAAGTACACAGAGCCCAAGAGAGAGCCCTGGTATATACTCATACTTAGGGGTCTGAACATGGATGACCATCTTCAGGAGACTGGGAAAAATCAAACAGGCAGGAGGAGATTTAGGAGAAAGTGGGGTCACAAAAACCCAAGGAGGAAGTCTCAAGTTTCCAACAAGGAGTGTGTAGTCTTTTATGTCCAACGACACCACACAGAAAGGATTTTAGCAAATGGAGTCATAGAGACAATTTAGCAATAAAGAGATCATTGATGACGTTGGAGAGAGAAGTTTCCATCTATTGGTAGAGAAGGGTTGTTCATGCTGGTTTCTACTATTTTCATGGCTACATTTGTCAGTGTTTAAACTTCACTCCATTTCTAGCCCTTCAGGTTTTTTCCCCTGACCCAATCTTTCAAATTACAGTGGGATCCTGCTCCTTCGATTTTGGAATGATTACTTCAGCTCCCTAATTGTGTCAGTATCTTTGACATGTTAAGGCACAGTAGAACCAATTTAAACATTTATCCTTTCCATTTCTACTAACCCAGAGATCATTTTCCTAAAAATGAAGTATCATGTTAATAAACATCTTAGGAGGCATGTAATATAACAGGCATTGATCTTTCTTTTTTCTATTTAACTACAATGTCTCTAATACCAAGAAAATAGTTTAGGTCACACAGGTCAGATATGCTAAGCAAAAGTAAAATAGGATTAGGTAATTATAGATCAATCAATAAACAATATTTATTAAGTGCCTACTATGGGCCAACTGTGATAAGCGCAGATGATATATCTGAATCATTTAAACTAAATAAGCTATTTTTAATTTATTGTTGATTGGGTCAATTTGGGCAGTACAGCCAAACACAGAATCCTAGAATTGGATGGACCTTAGAAGTTAAATCAATGAGCACTTACTAAGCACTTATCATGTGCATGTCAAATAGTCTCAACTTCTACTTTTTGCAGAAATTCTGCCAGGTAGCCTGCCATATGTTATTTGATACTGTGTAGACCCTACTGTAGGGGCAGCTAAGTGGATAGAGTGTGCCAGGCCTGAAGTCAGGAAGACCTGAGTTCAAATTCAGCTTCAGACACTTACTAGCTGTAAACTCACTGTGAAAAATGATTTCTCTTGGTAATCCTGCCAGCCTTCTTACCAAAGTTCTTCAGAAGGACATCTATGACAATGAGATTGTATTGAATCTTCTTATCTTGGTCAAACTCCAACCCAGGCCTGAATTGATTTTATCTTACTCAGGTTTGGGTGGAGACAGACTCCCAAGACAGGAGGTGGTATTTCCTTTGATGGTAGGCAATATCTATAAGGGCCCTTGTGGACTAAGTGATCTAAAGCACATACTCAAGACCTCATTATAATATGATCCACCTGCTGATATGTCAATCAATCATGGCTGATTGGTACCCTTTGGGAACGACTACTCTTTGAAGGGCATATAAGGTTGCACCCCAAAACCCCAAGTTAGGCCAGTTCTGAACTGGCCCCCTTAAGGGGGCAAAATGATCTGGAGAAGGAAATGGCAAACCACTCCAGTACCTTTGCCAAGAATATCCCAAATGGGGTCACAATTGAAATGACCAAACAACAGACCCTACCTAAACACCTGCAATGTTACCATTCAATTCAGACTCAACACGTATGCTACACTGTTTTGCCAAAACAGGATTATAACCATCACCCAACAGGATGTTCATATGTGTGCTAAGAGGAGAGAACAGATAGGAATAAAAACCAGAATGGTACAGTGAGAATAGTGATGAATTTGGAGTCAGGGGATCCTGATTGGAATCTCAGCTCTGCTGCTTATTACTCATGTGACCTTGGGCAAGTAACTTACTCTTAGCTTATTTACAGATCTCAATCTATGATGCTATATGATTCTATGAGCTATACACAGATTTTTTTCTAACCACCCATAATTAAGAATGTTTGCCTATATAAAGTTTCTGAAAGGGAATTAATCTACTCATTTTCAAACCTGAAGCCATTCTTAAATCTTTACACATACACTTGTTCCAATATTTTCAAGGTCAGCAGGTAAATTGCTTGATTAAATTTTATCATGTACTCCAGAACATATTCAACAACATACATCAGATCATACATTTAGACCAGGAAGAGACCTTAGAGGTCATCTCATTGAAATCTCTCATTTTATAGTGAGAAAACAGTCCCCAAAGGATTAAGTGATTTTCCCAAGGTCACACAGGTAGTAATAAGTAGAGAAAGGATTTAAATGCAGCTACTCTGACTTCAAATCTAGGACTATACAACATATACATATGTGTATGTATCTACATAAACTATGTTTGGCCAATTTTTAGAATTAGATCTATAAATACTATTAACTATTTCATCAATAAATGACTTATCAAAACTAACTTTAAATCATAAAAGTTCTAGCTAATCTTTCTGTTTAAGATTTGATTCTTCCTAGAAGAAAAGTGTTAGGTAACTAAAGGGTACCAAGGCAGCAGGATAATAACCACCATTACTTAGAAAACAAATAATTTACAACAACAAAATCGAAAATTAAAGCTACCTAGCATTTTTATCTAATTTAAGACCATCGAGTTTAGCCCTACTAAAGAAAAACATATTGCACAAATAACAGCTATTTTCCTGAATACAAAGATTTGTATTAATAGAAAGGCAAGGAAATTTTGTCTCCAAGGCATGATGATACCTTAGTTTGACAAATGTAATCTCCCTAAACAACAAAATAAAGTGTCTTAATTACATGGCTGGGTCTGAATTTCAGAAGATGTAAATCATTTTCCTAGTTTCCAAACTTCAAACTTCTACAGTTTCAAAAAAAAAAAAAAAAAGAGACCTACCGAAAAGAAAGAAAACAGCATCCAAGTAGAAATCATGACCTTATTACTCTGCCTTTTGGTTACAACCTCCTCGTGAGAATGTCTTATTACTAACAATCCACATAGGTCTCTTTCCTTTCCCCTTTCTTCTGTATTTGTCTTCATAAACAATGGGGCAGGCATGCAATAAGTATGTAGCTGCTTGATTCCCAGGTCACAGAGTAGAAAGCAAAAGAAAGTGGGAAGTGAGCTGCTTAGTTTGGTGTGTGAAAGCAACTCCCGTTCCTGCTGCAATAAGCCAGAAAGAAAGCAATGTAAGCTGACCAGACCTCTCCAGTTCAAAGGTGCAATCTGGAACCATATTAGAGATTCTTCAAGGGCAAATGAAAAGGAAGGAGAAGGTGTTTATTTTTAAACAGCTATTAATTGTCAGATAACATTTTATCAGATTGTGACTCAAAAAGCAACTTTTAATTGATAATATAACAGGTCAATTCCATGTACTCCTATATAAATTTTCCCAAAGTGGTTTACAGACCTTTAAAAAGGCCAATGATAATAATGCAAGTACAAGTATTGACATTGACAGATAACCTTCGAGGCTTTTTCTGGAAAGCCTCTTTCTTATTTTGTTTTACATAAGGAAGAAGAGTCAAGGGGAATTGGTTTTAATATAAATAGAAGTTCACAGAATTAGCTGAAAACAAAAGCCCTTTAAGAAGAGGACCAAAAAAAACCTGTTTAGACAAAAAAAAGACAGGTAGATATACAAAGGAAGAAAAACATTCTGTGAAAGTTGATTTGAAATTAAAGTGTCTGTGTCCTTTAACCGATGAGCCACTTTTTTTCACTAGAAAGTTCATAAAATTGGCAACAATAAGAAAAGGTTGGTTGTGACTGAAGATCCAGGTTCACTTTTGCTGGACCAAGTGCAACTAAATTTCATCCCCAGTGTGAGCCAGTCACAGTGCAGTCATGAAACATACCACTATGAGAAATACTCTAAGGTCAAATAACCAATTATGAATGCACAAGCAGACCTTGCTCACCCCACCCCTTCAACAACAGTGTTTTCTTCTGGAATAAAATAAATGTATCCCTTGTTTTTATTTTTAATTATTTAAGAGGTATGACAACTTCAATAAGATTTATTTCTAATTAAAGCAGCAGTAGTCTAAAGAGAAGTTTTTGTTGAAAACTGCCCTTATCTTTTTTTTGTTGTTTTTGTTGGTGAGGCAACTGGGGTTAAATGACTTGCCCAGGGTCACACAGCTTATAAGTGTCAAGTGTCTGGTCTGAGACCTGATTTGAACTCAGGTGCGCTCCTGACTCCAAGACCAGTGCTCTATCCACTGCAACACCTAGCTGCTCCCCCCTTGTCTTAATAGTATTTAGAAATAGAAGACAAACACTGATAGTACTTGAATGGTACATGGACACCTAACAAATTTATTTCTAAAATACATGTTTGGTGATAAAAATAATTTCTCTCTAAACATGCATTCCATATGTCTGTTTTGAGAAGGCAGGCAGATATCTGGGACTGATTAAAAATGATGACATATGAGTACAAATACATTCAATCCTCGATATTTAACTTTCGGGATGTATTGGCAACCTTGCATATTCATGGCTATGTTCATTAGAGAAAAACAATGAGAGGCCAATTCATGCAAGTTTGTGGAGTGGTTGGTATCCTTCCTACCTGGTGCTTCGCTGGTCTCGTTCATCCTACTGTTTGCTGTAAGGAGCTCCCTGTGCATTCATTGCATATTTTTATGTTTTCTCCCCCTTTAGATTGTAAGCTCCTTGAGGGCAGGGACTGTTTTTTGTCTCTTTTTGTATCCCTAGCCTAAACACAGTGGCTGGCACATAGTAGGCACTTAATAAATGTTGATTGATTGATTGTGTTTTATCTATTTACTAGACTCTAAGCTCTAGGAAAACAAGGACTAGTCAATCAACAATTTAGTTTGCCTTTAAAACTGAAGTTTTGTTCTGAACAACCCTGTGAGGTAGGTGCTATCATCATCCCCACTTTTCAGATAAGGAAACTAGGAAGGTGAGATTGTTTTTGAAATAAGGTCTTCCTGACTCCAAGTCTATCTGGTGTGCCAGTCAAATGATATGAAATGGAGATACAGTTTCATACAGAATCATCTTTTTTGCATTCTACTCCATTTATGGAAATGCTTTTCGTGTATGTGTGTTTAAGTTCAATTTAGCCTTGTGCTGGGACAAAGCTAGACAGTGAGAGTGAGTTTGGATAAGGATCACCAGAGCTTTTAATAGTTACATTACTAAAATAGGTATCAGAAATTATTTCTTCTTTTACAACAAGATTCAAAAAATGTCTTTAAATTTAGTGAGCTTCTTGGCATATTGAAAATACAACAGAAATTTCCAAATGGCTTATTATATATAACAAGGTATTCCTAGATAATACACGATTAAAAATACCAAATACCGATTTATTTGCTCTGACATAACATAAAGGGAATTTTTAAAAAATTAAGGGGGAGCTATGGCACACTAGAACTCACATTAACATAGATGCATATTACATACAGGTTGGAACACTGCAGCACTCAGATGATGTCCTCCTATAGAAACATATATTTTAAAAGCCTGATGTAATAGCTGATAAGTAAAGCTTAATCCTTAGGAAAAAAATAGTGTTATAGAGAATTCCACATTATTATTCATTCAACAAACATTTATCGAGCACTCCATTTCATCCTCTACCTAGCTGTAAAGTTGATCTTTCTAAAGTACAGATCTGAACAACAACAACAACAACAAACTCCAGTGGCTCCCTATTACCTAAAGGATCGTATATAAAATTCTCTTTATTGCATTCAAAGCCCTTCACAATCTAGCCCCCTTCCTCCTTGCTTACCCCCTTTCCCCCACATATTCCTTTTGCTGTTCAGTCATTTCAGTGTTGAGTGCCAGGTACACAGCAAAGGTGGACCAGCAGCCCTGAAAAGGGCTCAACAAGCCCTTACTGAGCTAGTCTTCCTGAACACCCCATACATCCCTAGTAAGTGACTAATCTATATCTTCCTAGAGCTTAGAGTCTAGTAAGTGGGTAAAATACAATCAATCAATCAATCAACATTTATCAAGTGCCTACTATGTGCCAGACACTGTGCTAGGGTTGGGAATACAAAAAGAGGCAAAGGACAGTCAGTGCCCACAAGGAGCTTACAATCTAATTGGGGAGACAACATGCAAACAAACACATACAAAGCAAGCTATATACAGGATCAATAGGAAATAATCAAAAGAGAGAAGGCACTCAATTTAGAAGGGATTGGGGTAAGCTTCCTGTAGAAGGAGAAATCTTATTAGGAGATTAAAGGAAGCCAAGGAGTTCAGAGTGGAGGAGGGAGAACATTCCATGGGAGACAGCCAGAGAGAACGCCTGGAGACGTGAGAGATGGAAGTATTTTCTGTGTAAAACAACGAAGAAGCCAGATGGAAGAGTTCAGGTCAGGAAGAAAGGTGTAGACTGGAAAGGGGGAAAAGGAGGGGGAGGGAGCAGCTAGGTTATGAAGGGCTTTCAGCACCAAACAGGGCATTTTGTATTCATTGTTGAAGGCAACAGGAAATCACTGGAGTTTACTGAGTAGGGGAGTGACACAGTCAGACCTTCACTTTAGGAAAAGCACTTTGGTGGCTAAATGTGTGGACAGACTTGAGACTGGCTGAACCACCAGCAAGCTACTGCAATAATCAAGGCATGAGGTGATGAGGGCCTGCACTAGCGAGCTGGCACTGTCAGAAGAGAGAAGGGCACTACTCCAGAGATGCTGCAAAGGAGAAATCAACGGGCTTTTGCAATAGCTTAAATATTGGGTGTGACGAATGTAGGATAACTCCTAGGTCGTGAGCCTGAGGGACTGGTGAGGATGTTATCCTCTAAAGTAATAGGGAAGGTAGGGGTGGAGGTGCTGGGGAGGGTTAGGGAGAAAGAGAATGAGTTCTGTTTTGGATATGTTGCGTTTAAGATGTCTACCGGACATCCAATTTGAGATGTCTGAAAGGCAGTTGGAAGTGTGACACTGGAGGTCAGCAGGGAGATTGGGGCATCAGTATAGAAACAGTAATTAAATCCATGGGAGATGAATAGATTACCAAGTGAAGTAGTATAGAGGGAGAAAACAAATGCAGACAAATATACATTTCATGATAAGGGCATTGGAAAGTAACCCAACGAAGTGCTAGGTGAAGTCGGAGAGGAAAGGATGACTAGAGAATCAGGCAAAGCATCATGAAGAAAGTAGCATTGATTTGAGCTTTCAAGAATTGGTAAAAATTCAACAACAACAACAACAAAAAAAAAAAACCAAGGGAAGGAAAGAATATTCTAGGTAGAGCACAAAGATAATATAAGCAAAAGTGTGGAGGTGAGGCTGTGCAAGATGTACTCATGGGACAGAAAGTTTGGGTTCAGGGTAGCTGCGGAAGGACTGGAATGGTAGGCTAGGTCTTTATTTCATTAGGCTTTTTGCTCTACACGGCTGTGATTAGTTAGACCTTCACAAAAAGGAACACACAATTGACAATGGTGTGACTTGTGGATTAGAGAAGGTAGAAGATAGAAGCAGGAAGACTAGTCAGGAAGCTATTACAATAAGTCCAGGCAAGAAGGATTGAAAGCCTTTACTTAGTTGTGTTGCTGTTCAATCATTTTTTAGTTGTGTCCAACTCTTGTTGGTCCCATTTGGGGTTTTCGTGGCAAAGATAATGAAGTGGTTTGCCAACATTTCCTTCTCCAGCTCACTTTACAGATGAGGAAATTGAAACAAACAGGGTGAAGTGACTTGCCCAGGGCCACATAGCTAGTAAGTGTCTGAGTTGGATTTGAACTCAGGCCTTCCTAACTCCAGGCCTGTCGCTCTATCCACTATACCACCTAGCTGCCCTAGGCCTTTACTAGGGTAAAGAAAAAGAGTAAGGGCTAGATGGCATAGTCCAGTAGCATACTAAGCTCACAATCACAAAGTCCTGAGTTTGAGTCCTGCCTCAGATACTTAATAGTTGTTTGACTCTGGATCAGTCACTTAACTTCTTAGACTCAGTTTCTTCATTTGTGAAATGAAGATGATGAGTAGAACAACCACACAGAAGTGTTACAAAGATCTAATGATTATGTAAAGTACTTTGTAAAACTCAAAAATTCTATGATGACGATGATGTGAGACACTGGTAAGGTAGAACTGACAGGAGTTGAGAGGAAAGAATCAGTGATGACAGTGAGTTTTCTCACATGGGTGACTAAGTTAATGGCAAATGTTTAATCACTAGAAGAGTGAAAACAGGTAAGACATATGAACTGCATTTGCAGAGTAAATGTGAAAACTAAGCAAGCACGCTCTGAATTCAGTAATTGTAAAGGCATCATCAATTCCCAAGAGAAGGATTAACATATAATAGTAGATTTGAATGTATGGAAATCTGCTCACTTCTGAAGAAATACAGAAAACATAAAATAATAATTAAACGAAAACATTTTCTACAGATGCTACAATTTTGCATGCTTATGCTTCAATAATGCAGGTAATATATAAAAACAACCTTTGAGTTTTTTTAGTCTCAGGAAGAAATGTAATATCAATCAATATTTATCATTTTGAATGTTTATATTATACCAACATTTTTGCCAGGTAAACTGTTCTACCAATTGAATAAACATCTGTTACTACAGTCCACTTCTCTTAAAAAGTGTAATATTAAAAAAGGCTAGGTTACACTGATACACATAATGAAATGCTACATTAGCAGAATCTGGAGATAAAGATTTTAAGTCGTAAACTGATTACATCCTGTTTATATCAGTAATCTTACTTAGATACATTCCCTAGGAGAACACTTTCCCCTTACAAGCCTCAGAGTACAGATAAAAAATTTAGTGCTAGAAGGGACCTCAGGGGTCATTTGTCATTAACTGTTGCCATTTTACAGATGAGAAAACTAAGGCCCCAAGAAGTTAAATGTCTTCCCATGGTCACATCAGAAGGAAGCATCAATATGGAATTTGAAAACAGTTCTTCTGACTCCAGAGCCAATGATCTTTCCATCATACTTACCATGGCATCTCCTAGACTAGTAGGGCTTGATTTCTGGGCACACTATATCTAAACAGTTATGTGTGCTACACACAGCAGCCTCAATCTTAGCCTGGTTTTCCTCAATATCTTGCAGTAACTATACATATAAAGTGTAATACATATGTCAATTGTTGCAACATCTAGAGCTCTGAAGAAAGGTGCATTTCATTCAACTGAGAGTTGCCATATATATCACACATGGATGGCAAATATTCAAACACTTGGACAGAAACTACTAAAATCACTTAGAACAGAATTCAACCAGACTGATTCCAAAGGTGGTTTAACTTCCTTTAGCACTTCAGAGTTGTTCTTGTAAATAAATATTCTGACACACCTATAGCAGGCTGAGCTTAATTTATATTTAAAAACAAAATTCCATTGTCTGTTTCTGCTGCTGCTTTTCTTTTAAAAATAAATGCTAAAAAACTGCAAAAAGTAGCAAGTTGTGGCAATTTAACAGCCCCTCAGTTGTTTGGGATTACTGATTGGGAAGCTAATATATTTGAATATTAAACTTAAATTTAGATCAGTTGAGGAGGCCTGTTTCACAAATGATTCATCAGAATTCCTTAAAACATTAACCTTCCAAAAAATATTTTTCATGCTTTAAACAATTTGCTGCAGCATGGTGTTATGAAAATAACACTGAACTGGCAGTGATTATATGGGGTGTCTATACCTGATAGAGCTGTCCACACCATGAACTGACATCACCTATCCACTTACAGAATCATAGAATTTTAGAACCAGAAAGCACCTAAACAGTCATCCAGGCAAACATGCACATGAAAACTACCCTCTACTCTAACATATTTGATAAATTATCTAACCTTTGCTTAAAGTCTTCCAATAAAGGGGAAATCCACTCCATTTTTGCATTACAACAATTGTTAGGAGGGCAGCTAGGTGGCACAGTGGATAGAGGACAGGGCCTGGAGTCAAGAAGACCCAAGTTTAAATTCCACCTCAGCCATTTACTTGCTGTGTGACTCTGGGCAAGTCACTTAACCCTGTTCCCTTCAGCTTCCTCATCTATAAAGTGAGCTATAGGAGGAATGGCAAACCACTCCAGTATCTTTACCAAGAAAACCCCAAACGGGGTCACAAAGAGACAGATAAGACTGAAAACCACCAGACAAAAATTGTTAGGAAGGCTTTCTTGACAAGAAGCCCAAATTTGCTTCTTTGCAACTTCTGCCCATCATTCCTAATTCTGCTCTCTAGGGCGAAATGGAGTAATTCTAATCCCTCTTTGGCATTACAGATTCTTGAAATACTTGAAGACAGTTATCATGTTCCCCCTAAGTTATCTTCTTCAGGCTAAACACTGCCATTTCCTTTATGAGATCCTCATACGACGTGGACTCAAGACCCTTGGCTATCCTGATTGCCCTCCCCTGGACACTCAACCTATCAACCTCCTTCCTAAAGGCCCACCACATTCTGGTAGTCTGTCAAAGTCAGAGAAGTCCAGAAGAACTATTACCTCCTTATTCTGGGCCACCACGACTCTCCAAAAGCACCCCAAAACTGCTTTCAATTTTTTAGGTGCTATTAACATATGGCATGATCTTTTTCCAAACAAAATGTGGTCTAATCATAACTTTCCTATATTTTACTTATAAGTCGATTTTCTGAACCAAAGTATAAGACTATGTGTGTATATATATATATATATATATATGCATATTTATATATACATATCCCTTTTAAATTTCATTTCATGATATATGTAATCTGAGTCTCAAAGGGCCACTTGTATGGGACACTCTCCTCATTGGTGGAGAATGATTACTCAATGCCCTGTACCTGTAAGAAATTGTGAGAGCAAGAGAGAAGATGCACAAATTCCAACATGTCCATGAAGGAAAAAAGACTCTGGAAAGAAGCTGATATGTAGAGAAGCGGCAATCTCTATAATTCCCCTATCCACACTCCCCCACTTGACTCCAGGCATTTTCCACTTGGGTGACATCTGGCATTCACTCTTCGTTTACTTATTTTACTTCCAATGGGAGAACTCATTCAACCTATATTGTCTAGTGTACATTTTATGTATGCTTTCTCTTATTTCTGTTTTGCTCTTGACTAGAATAAATGGGCTATGTATGTTCATCATAGAACTGGCATCTGGTGAGAAAGGAGTCAAGCCTTGTATTTACAGCTTTTCTTGTTAAGGAATAATGATCAGGAATTTTTGGAAATAATTAGAAAATTAATTTCTCCTAGAATAATAATATTTAAGGAAACAGAGCTATAATTCTAGCCTGGTACCCCCTCCCTCTGAGAAGAAAAGAGTGACTAGCCTCTGGGCCCAACAAACTGTTATCCCTTGGCAAGAATCAAAATCTCCCCTGGAGAACAGTGGGGGAGAAGACATTATAAAATATCCTTACTTCCTCATGAGTCATGTCCTTTCAGTTCCATGATATATAATCCTATGATATCTCATAATTTAAATATTAAATGGAGAAGCTAATTTTTCCTCATAACTTTTTGAGGATACAAAATTGAGTAGATCAAGATACATCAAATAAACTGAGAAGCTGACAATCTACAGAACTTTATATGCATTAGGCATTTTAAAATTCCATTTGAATACTTCTTTTAAAAAATTCCTAGAAGCAGCCCATAAAAATAATACAAGGGAATTCCCAAGATGCAAATTCATTCAACAGCTATCTCAAAGTCAATCTACTTCACTGTTCTAGAGCTACCAAAATAATCAAATCCAGACTTAGTTCTTAGGTGTATATAATGTTGAAAGGATAAGTAGAGTCTAATTTCTACCTAGAAATTAAAGCATAGAAACTCAGAACTTGGAAGAGAACCCAAAAGCTATTTAGTCTTCTCTCTCTCTCTCATCGTTATTATTCATCTTAACATTAAGCCCATTGCTCCAGCATATCAAGACATTTTTGCACTCTGATTATGTCATTCAACATATTAGCTGTTTCCCTCAGTTCTGTGTCTTTTCTAAATATAAGCATCCCCCATTACATAAGCATGTCATCCAACATGCACACATGATGTCATCAGAAGGAAAGCTCAATTTGGAGTTGCAAGACTTTGGTTTAGGTCCTCGCTTTGACAATGATTACTTACATTCCCTCAAACAAGTCACTTAATCTTACTGGATCACAAGGAGGAGGTTGAGCCCCAGAACCTTTAAAGTCTTTTCTAGGATCAGATCTGTTATGATTCCAAAATGAGGAGCTGAACTTGACTGTTTCTATTTTAAAACAAGGCATTAAATTGACTTCCAAGGCAATATGCATAGAAGAACTAAAAGCTTAAGGATGAGGTTCCAACTATGACTAATCTGTTGTCAACACTTTTCAAATAATCTTATAATAAATTAAACACACCATCCCCCTCACAAAGGGTTTTACAGTGTTGAGTTTTAAATTTTAAACTATTAACTGTGCCAAAAGAAAGGTTTTGGGCAGAAGCCACTATTTTCAGTCTTTTAGTTTTGCTTAATGTGTCTTCTTATACCAGTATAGCCATGACAAATCCAGCTTGAATCTGTGCATCCCCTGGACAGTGGAATTGGTAAGCGCCGGCAAGGTAGTAAGCTTACAGTAATTACATAAACTGGTTTGAGGTAAAATATTTAGGGAAATAAGATTCTTAGCTTAAATCTTTTAAAAATCCTTAAATGGGACAATTTCCTTCCTCATTCTAATTCTTGGGTCTCACCTAAATCATGCTCACAGATGGAGTAATCCACAATCACTCATGGGAGACACTGCTAACACATCTCTCATGTAGAGTGTTTGTCTTTCAAGAAGCTTTGTGTCAGGCTGAAAAATATGACTGATAATGATGAACTCATCCCCAGGACAGAGTCATTAAGAAAGACTGAAAGACTGAACCTTCAGTACTTTGTATAAAAGGGTAAAATACTCTGTTTCTGTACATTCTGTGCTTTGGAATTTATGACCAGGTTACTGTACTAAATCCACACCTATGAATTACAAACTCATTACATTTGAGTTTAAGTTACAAACACAAGCAATTTTATTGTACCCAACAATCAAAATTATACAAATCTGTCCTAAAACAGGTCTTAAAATTTAGATTTTATTCCTCAGTAAAATCCTAAATCTGGATGAGGAATTATACTAAAGAAGAATTTAAATGGTGATTAATAATGCTTTTGAGTTACTCAGCTCAAGAGAGCAAGGTGATTCTGATGAGGTAGAAAAGAGTGCTTAAGGCAGATGTAGCGGGCAGGACTAGAGATAGGAGATAAGATGCAGGAGGTGACCAGCCAGAAAAGTGATCAAAGACCAGGCATTGAAGCCCCCACTTGGGAACTTATATATGTGCTTTCACAAAGCACCCTCAATGCCAGAACAACTTCCCCTACCCCTTCCTGTTCTCTTTGCTTATCACCTCCAGACTACCTGATATCTCAGGCATTTTGGAGCCAGGTTTATTCTTCCCATTCTCTTATTCCCTTCCCCCATTCCATAAAATGGTATTTAAACCATTCCTTTGACCTGGCTAACCACCTTTGCCTCCTACAGGAAGCAGGAGTCACATTGTTCCTTAGGAGAGCAGGGCCTGCGACCTATGGTCTGCCTCCCATGTGGAGTAGAACCCACTGGGGCTCTGCCTCACAGGAAGCAGGCCTGTTTGGGTGCATCACCCCAATAAATGCCTTTCTTTAACCTGGAGACTGTCCGAGTGAATTTTTTCAGGACATTAGGACCCGCATGTCTATTCTTCATCATTTCAGGCAGCACCCCAATATTCTTGAGGTCCACCCTGACGTCATCACCAACGGCTACAGAGAACATCTAAGTGAATTCTTTCACACCTGAAGCAGCTCTCCCAACTCTGACCTCAACAACTCTATCTAACTAAAATGTCCATTTTAAAACTACCTCTATTCTCTTACCAATATTCTCTTTTTATCATCAAGACCTCAGCTTCCCCAGAGCAAATCCAGGTTCAGCCTAAGTCAGATTTGAGTGTTTCCAAGTTCATATCATGGAAAGAATACTAGAACAGAAGTCCAGAAATCTGAGTTTGAGTGACATCGGGCAATTATCTCATACTTATTATGTGTATATTTTATACATATACAGATGCATAATATACACACACATATATAATCTATATACAGACAGGCAAAAACACACACACACACACCCCCACCCCAAGTGAGACACAGCACGGAAAACTGGAATACTAGATAGGAAGCCAGCCTCAGTCAGGAAGACCAGGGTTCATGTCTCACCTCTAACACCTATTTTGCCTTAGTGATCCTAGTTAAGTTTCCAATCTTTGCAACTAACTCTCTAGTTATACTGACTACAGAGCCCTGCCATCTGCATTAGCAGAGGGATTTCCTCCTCATGGACAGCTCCCTAAATTGAGTGGGGCTGGGGGTGGGGAGGCAGGAACCCAACAAGATTTAAGTTCCTGTAAGGCAGGGACTGTTTCAAGTCTACTTCTGTATCCTCAACAGTCAGCACAGTATATGGTATGTAGTAGGCACTTACTAAAGATTTGTTGATCTATTTGAAAAAGTCATGTATGCAATTAGGCTAGATGATTTCTAAGGTCACTTTAAAGATCTAAAAGTCTGATTCCCAACCTCCTGAATTTCATAAGGTGAGACCCAAGAATTAGAATGAGGAAGGAAATTGTCCCGTTTAAGGATTTTTAAAAGATTTAAGCTAAGAATCTTATTTCCCTAAATATTTTACCTCAAACCATAATTTCATAAAGACCAGGTAACCACCTGGTCTTTACATATTGGCCGAATCCTGGGCTGATTCAGCTCACCAAATCAAAAATCCTTCTAAGATCTCAAAGTTAAAAAAAAAAAACCTTACAAAAATCAGAATTTACAAACCAAATCACTCTCTAAAGATGCTCAGTTCAATGCAACTCAGTGTTCCTCTTCTGTCAATCTTGGTCTTTGGGTAACTGGGAGGAGGGCTATTATAACCCAAAGATATTACAGAAAATTATGGAGCACAGGTTAGCCAAGGGCTGAGATTTAACAGTCTGAGAAAAAAAAATACCTCAGGACAAATGTGATTGGAAATTTTAAGGAATGTACTATAGATCAGCAATTACCACTTATCCCCCTAAGCTCTGCTGTTTCGCTTAGTAAATAAAAGTTGGCAGCTTTGTGTGCAATATAGTCTGGTTCTACATACTAAAACTACTTCATACACATGTGGATGATTCTTTTATTTTTTATTATAAAATGCTGTACCTCTACATATAAAGTTCCTTTCCCCTCTAAGAAATCAAATCTGTATCTACTATATCACACCTATTATGTAATTACCAACACTATAAGATCTATGAGCAGGCTAGGTACAGAGTGGATACTGAGCCTGGGGTCAGGAAAGACTTCTCTTCCTGAGTTCATATACAGCCTCAGATCTGTGTGACCCTGGGCAAATCACTTAACCTTGTTTGACTCAGTTTACTCACCTATAAAGTGAGCTGGCGAAGGAAATGGCAAACCACTCTGGTATCTTTGCCAAGAAAACCCCAAATGGAATCACAAAGAAAAACTGAACAATAACAACAAAATCATATATGCATACATAGGGACAAACTACTTACTTTGTATGTGTATTTATTTATTTAAATGAGTTCATTTTGGCATATATTTTATGTATCTCTTGCTTGTTCTTTTAAAAATAAATACAACCAAAAATGCTTTGCAAACCTTAAAGAGCTATAAATAAATAAATATGCAATAAAAACACTCAGTCACCCTCATAAGTAGAAAACTCAGTCTCATGTCACATGGGCAGTGTTTCTTTCTCTTTATTTTCCTGAAAAGAAAACCAAAACCCTACATATACTAGCTTTGGAGCAGAAAATAGTTTGGAATTTTGCATTTAAAGGGACCACTAGGCATCACCAACAAAAACAAAATATAACTAAGGCATTTCAACAGGCACAGAGTAGTACCAATCTAATTCAGGGATTGAAAGGAGGGAAATTTGGGGAAACCCATTAAAGGACCTGGTTCAACAAAAATCCTTTAATGATGTCAAATTTAAACAGAAAGGGGGGCTACTAAACAGTACATAAGGATCCCTGCAGGCTGCACACTGACTTAGAAAACTACATATTAACATCTACGTTCTGCATTTTTTTTTAAATACATCAATTATATTTTAAGCTTCTCTTCAGTGTTGCTGGCCCTGTGCTTTAATGGATCTTCCATTCCTTTTCAGTTTAATTCATAAAATCCCAAAATGTGCTTTACATTTGGGTATTTTTTTCTTTGCAATAGCTATTTACTATCCCCCCAAACAAGTAATGCTTCCCACCCACCCACCCCCAACCACACCAAATATGAATAGATCAAGGCAAAGTTGATTTAAAAGAGACCTTGGAAACTACAGTTTAGAGAAATAAATCTCTGGCTCAAATGAGTCATTAGCAGAAGAGAGATCTGAATCAAGGTCTTCCCACTGCCAGCAGAGTGCTCTTTTCACTATGTCAAATCTGCCTAGATTAAAGTTACCAACAACTCATGTAATTAGCTACTCCCTTTGTTCAGATCTAGCTGAAGGAGGTGCCAGTAAAGTCCCGTGTGATTGGAAAGTTGATCAAACTTGCAACTACTGCACACTCAGAAAAATTTCTAAGTTAAAAATAAGTTTCTTATCAAAAGCTGTTTGTAAATCTATTCCTCAGAACCAAGCTTCCAAGGCCAAATTTATTTAACCTATAGCATAGTTAAAATCCTTATGAATGGCAAATGTACAGAGTAGAAATATTAATAAAACAAAAATATTTAAGAAATTATTTTTATTACCTTTGAATACTGGTTTTTGAGGACAGAAATAATAATAATAACTAGCATTTATACAGTGCTTTAAGAATGGCAAAGAACTATATTATATATCATATCATTTGATCTTTACAATGACTCTGGTAGTTGTGTTATACTGTGACCTTGTTTTACTGAGGAGGAAACTAGGGTTTAAAGCAGTTGTCACACAGCTAATGTCTGAGACAGGATTTGAACTCAGGTATTTTTGACTCTTAGTCTAAATACTCTTGGTCTTCATCTATTAGGGTGAAAGATGGCGGGGCACAGAGAGGAGAGATTTTCCAGACCTTCTGAAACGGACAACTGGGATCTTTCAAAGACTTTGGTGGTTGATAATACTGATCCTTTATTCTGTATAATTCTTCTTAAAAACATGGCTTTTTCTTTAATTTAGTTGTGTCATTAACATTATGTTTACAGTTATGAATCATAAGTGGGCTTTTCTGGCTTATAAATGGAATAAAGAAATTCAGAGAGGGGAAAATAGAGAATAGGTGAGAATGGAAAGAGAGGACAATGAGATATAAGAGAAAGAATGAAGATGATTAGAAAGAGGAAGAGATTTTCTTGAGGTAACTAACTGGTCAAGAGCTGTCCCAGAAGAGGAAGGAAGTTAAGGAGGTAGTACTTAAGCTTAAAAGAGAGGTAACTGCTGTGAACCAAGAGAAAGGGAAAAAGAGAAAGTGTGAGGAAAACTCAGACATATGCATCCTTAAATACATAAACACACACAGAGAATCTTTACAGGTTAAACTATGTTTTGGGTTTGGAAACAAACATATTATGTCTGGTAGAGGTTAGTGTGAAAAATGATCACTTTTGGTATACTGAATATAGTTTTTTTTAATAATTAAATTTATTTTAATATATTTAATTTTTATCATTCAGCATGTTGCAAGCTTGCAAATTGCAAAGATTTTTAAGGAATCTAGCATCCCAAGGTTTTTGTCAGGTTTACGGGAAGCAGGCAAAAACTTGAGAACAAAAGAAACATCAACATTAAAATAAAATAAATCCAAGGCTCAGCTTTCCAGTCCTTTGAGGCAGAGCCAGAAAGAAAATAACAACAACCTCTAGATCAAAAGTCCTGAGGAAGTCCACTAGCAAACAAAGAATTGAATGCTTCTTTCCTTTCTTGTGTAAATGACAATGCCCCCAGAGGCAGAAATGCCTATTACTCTTTCTCCATAGAGCTGTTCTCAACATTCAGGTTTAGCAATGAATGATCTGATACTAAAGAGAGTTTTGTGTTAAAAATCTTCTGTTTGCAGTGTTCATGGAAATTATTTTAGAGGACTGATCAGCAATGGATGAATACCTTGTAATAGTAATTTTCTTTATTTTCCTTTTTTAAAATTCACAATTCAACATTTTAAAAGCCTTGCAAATGGAAAGGGATGGAATGAGATTAAGGGAGGGGAAGTGGTCAATGAACAAAGTCCCCAGAAAATAAATTAGATTTTCCCCCTAATTTTTTAAAATTATTTTCCCCACTGGCCTTTACCTCTCTGATTTTGCATTGATTTTAACTATGAAAATATTTTTCTTTTATTTCCAGTGGAAAGTCCAATGGTTAACTGAATCTTAAAACAAAGGGGCTGTATCACATTCATAATTTTAGTGAACAAGGTAACCATTTGATAAAGACTGATACTAAACCACATAATATAGGGAAGTTAAAGTCAGGAGTATTATTTTTCAACTAGCCTGCACATGCATCAGGTCTTTTAAGAAATAATTCATTAATAGCTTCTTCTTCATAGATAAGTATATAACTTAAAAAAGAAAAAAAAGAATGAATGCAAGTACTCAGCTAGTTTGGGCTCTGGAGAAACATTTCATTTCATTCTACAATATAGTGCATGCTCTCCTTACAATGATCCTGTCACTCAACTGTTGTTATACTATCCCTTAAATCACAGCTCCCCTTACTGTCTCCCCAAAGCCACATACAAAAATGGTGCTTTTAGAAAAGTTCATTTACACTGCATTTTTTCCAAGAATAGGCACGATAACACAACATACATACATGTATGTGTGTATACATATATTTATATATTATATAATGTGTTCATATACTACATATAATATATTTATTATGATTATATATATATGTATGTGTGTACATATATGAATGAGATAGAACTTATGTTGGGCTTTTTTCCCGAAGACCTTAAAAAACTTTCCCCTATTTCATTTTATTTATGCCCACCAAACATTAACATATTGAAAATCTATTTCATTACTTTTAAAATTTCAATATGATGTCATATTAAATTAGTACTATGGCAGTGTACCGATGGGAGACTATGTGTGGATCTGCTGTATTTCCTCCAATTCATAAGGTATGGGTGAGAAAAAGTGAGGCCCTGTAATTGAGAATCCAGCTGTTTCTACAATCGTTTCTGGTCTTTTCTGACTCTCTTTACTTCTTTCCCTCTTTAATTTTACCACATACCCACTGCAGAGACAGAAATAAAAAGAACACCTGGATTTCCTCATATCTCTTAACAGATCCATAGCCATCTTAGTGTTCTAAAGCTCAATAATTACTGTGATCCGACTCAAATTCTCAAGACACAAGGCTACCCCAGAAGCTAGATTAGGTGAGTACAATATAACCAGAAATCCATCCCTACCCCCATCCCCCCAAATGCAAAAGGACAAAAACAGTCAACCTAGACCAGATAAGGTTTCATCAGACTTTACCAAGGCAAATTAAAACACAAACCATTGTTTTGTTTAGCATTTGGGTGGAAGTCTTAACTTAGGGTTTGTAAATGAAAAGTACAAAGAGATAACCTGAGGAAAGCTGAGACCTTGCTATTTTTTTTTTTCTCTTTCACACCCAATATTAGCTTACAGCTTAGACAGCAAGGGAAGAAGAGGAAATTCCTCCGTTCTCACCTTCCCAAACTGTTGTGATTTTTTTAAGTTGTGGAAGGGGTGTGGAAATGACATCTTTTTTTTTTCTTCTAATAACTAACGAGTTTGACTATACCAAATACATGTAGCTACTAAGGTTTGGGAGGGAAGGAGAGAGGTGTAAAACAGACAAGAATTAGCTTTTGTTAACAAGTCAGAGAAATAGGAGCTAGAAGAGACCTTCCTTAGGGGCCAATGAGTGCAACCCCCACCTTTTAATGAAAAAAACAAACACATATAGATAGATAAATATACACATATACATTGTGTGTACATAATATATAGATATAAATTATATCTATATATGTATTTATGTGTTATGAAAAATGATTTCTCTTGGTAATATGTCTTGGAGACTCAGAGCTCCCAGCACCCCCGGCCTTCTGTCCAAAGTTCTTCAGGACATTTCTGCTGAGATTGCATTGAATCTTCTTATCTTGGTCAAACTCCAACCCAGGCCTGAATTGATTTTATCATACTCAGGTTTGGGTGGAGACAGATTCTCAAGACTGGGGGTGGTATCCAGATAGATGGTGGGTGATAACAACCCTGTTGACCAAGATTGAGTGACCTGGGTCTTGTACTCAAAAGACCCTTGTTTTAATATCACCCACCTCCCAGTATGTCAACCAATCAGAACTGACTGGCACTGCTTAGGAACACCTACTCTTTGAAGGGCATATAATTCTATACCCCTAAATCCCAGATGGAGGCAGCTCTGAACTGGCCCCCTTAGGAGGGTCCAGTTTTGGACTAAACTCCCATGCAACGTGTGTCAAGCCAGCTTGAGAGAAATTAAACCATGGACACATGCACCCTAACTGCATTTGTGTCTTTCTTAGAACAGACTCTGTAATAAATTGGGGTTTGATAATGTATGTGTATGTGTATATATATATATATATGTATGTATGTATGTATACACACACACATACATCTACACACACACACACACACACACACACACACACACACACACAAATAGATGAGAAAACTGAAACACAGAAGTGACTTGCCCAGGGTCACACTGTTGGTATGTGGCTAAGGCAGGAGCTGACTCTGGTCTTAATGGAAGTCCAGTCCCCTGTAAATTATTCCACACTAAGTCTAAAATTCAGTTCAGTTATACTTTAAGACCAGCTTCAATTGGACATATTTCCATCAGTAAGTTAATATGAAAGCTCACAGAAAAGGGAATTCTCTTACTGCCTCCATGTGTAATAGGTTTGCACAAAGCACAAAGTACAAAGAGAGCATTGGTTTCACTGTGACGCACAGCACAGTGGAGTCCTTGGCCCATACAAATGAGAAGCCATTGGCAGCTTCTGTGTGTGTGTGTGTGTGTGTGTAAGAGAGACAGACAGAGACAGAGAAATGGAGACAGACAGACTCAGTGCTGAATGAATGGCTTGAGTTCTGAGATGACAAAGCAATCTCCTATTGGCTGCTTAGTCTGAAGAGCTAATGACTAAGGAGACCTTTAAAAAGCGGACTGACTCCATCCAGTCTCACCATCTCCTGGTGAAGAGTGGAGAGAGGGCTGGCCTTCCTCTGTCCCAGCAGAAATGTTAGACTACCGAGCACATGGCAGCTATAGCCCATGTCCTGCAAAGGCCTCCCTGAGCCTGAGCCCAAGTTTTGGGCTGCCTCCTTTGCGTTTGTTCTTTCAAAAGCTTGGGTCAATGAACATTATTCAAGATGGACATGTCCAAGCTTGAAGACCACATTGTGAGTTTGAGTTGTTCACAGGTGCTGAGTTCACTGAGGAGAAGCTGACTGGCTGCAGAGAAGTCTCTACATTGGAGAGGATACTATTGGTTGAGAGGGAAGGCATGTACTTTGAAAAAGAGAGTGACATTATCAGGAATCCTGTATCCTACTTCATGTTTAGGTGTTTTTAAGGAGTAATTTCTAGACAGCATATGACAGTAGTTAGTACTGCTACTGTTTAATTTGCCCGTCACAAGAACTCTTGTAAGCATCTATGTTCCCAGGTGCCAGGATAGGGGAACAAAATGGCCCAAGGAGTATGAGAAAACAAAGTCTAAGCCCTGTTACTAGAGGCCAGGCTCTCCCAGGATTGCCTCAGGTCTGGACCACATGCCTGGGTCCATAATAAAGGGTTTCATAGTAGAAATGGAGTAGCGATAGGGCCTTAGTCCCTCTGGGCTCAGCAGCAATCTCACAATGTTAGACCTCACTATGGTTAACTTACCAGACTGTTTACCCAGAGATTAAAAAAAAAAAAAAGCTCAAATTCAATTTTTATCATTTATTTGAATCTTCATACCAGCACTTCAAACTAAAAAGGTATTTAGTACCCTCAATTACCCACTAATACCTCCAAATACACTCTTCATGAACAGAAACACATTTCATTGAGATTACCAAAACACAAAGTTAAGGAAAAGAGGAAGTTAGATTCTATAACAGTGGGAAAGGCAAAGAGGATGTCAAATCATTCATTAAAATTAAACTATACCACAAATGTATATTTATGTACAGCATGCCCCAAAAGTCTTAGTGCAGTTTTAAGCCTTTAAAAGCTTAGACTAAGACTTTTTGTGATGACCAGAATACATGAAGAAGTAATAACAATAATAATAATAATGATCCAACAACGCCAGGAAACAAGTTTAATGAAATGATAAATCTAAAAGCAATGATTTACTTTGTCTTGAACACAAGGCCCTTTGAGGTTTGCACACTTATGCAACTGAATTTCCATCCTCTCAGTATTCATCAGGTCTGCCTACAGTTACAATCTCTCTTACCCTTATTGTTGGTAATGCCTCCCCCTCTGCCTGCCAGACAGCATTCTTTCTGAAGTAGGATACTATAATTTAGAGACTAAAGAAACCTAAAGAGGTCCAGGCAGCTCATTTTGCCAATAATAAAACTGAGGCAGAAAGAGAGGAAATGACTTGCCTAGGGTCACAAAGGTGGTCAGAAACAGCTAGGATTTGCATCCATGTTTTGTGATTAAATTCCAATTCTTTTTCTATCATGCCAGTGGAGGAAGTAACCTGAGCTCAATCTATCATAGACCAAGGGTTCTTCTTACCCTCGGGAATGTGAATTTTTTTTGTTTGTCTGTTTTTTGATTCTGATAAGTGTATTTCAGTAGAGTTAGTTTTCTTTATAATTCCATTTTATTTTACACATTTAAACCAATATGCTGAGGAGTCTATAAACTTCACCAGACCATCGTGACATACACGAAAAGTTAAGAAGGCCTGACCTTGACAAACTTTGATCTTAAAGTTTTTGTTCTTGTTCCAGACATATTGACAATTTTTTTGGGGGGGGGGAAGGTGGGGATTGGCGTACTAGCAACTTGATTATAAACCTTACTACTCCTTTATATACTTATAACAATGACCATGCAGGAAAGCAACTTCAATGACAAATCCTAAAAGTCAGAGGAATCCAACTATCTCTACGTTGAACTTTCTCAAGCTATATACTCGCTGGCCAGTTCCATGATATACTCCCTTGGGCTCCCTTTCAGGCTTCACATCTATCCTCATTAACACTCCTGAGACACTTACTGCTGTATGACTCTGGGCAAGTCACTTAACCTCTGTTTGCCTCAGTTTCTTCAACTGTAAAAAGAAGATAATAATAGCACTTACCTCTCAGGGTTGTTATGAGGATCAAATGAAATAATATTTGTAAAATGCACTTAGCACAGTACCTGACATATAGCAGGCACTATATAAATGCTTATTCTCGTCTCTTTTTTTCCTTATCCCCAAAGGGTACTCATTACAAATTACTACCTCTGCTTCCAATGCCCCTGCATTCACCAAACCCAGACAAGCTTCCCATCACTCCAATACCAGTTCTTCTCTCACATTCAGATATTCCTAATGCTCCCTTCTCAAACTGTAATCTGTTTCACCCCTTTGTAAATCTTCCCTGACAACAGCAAGATAGGGTATAGTATTTTAACTACAGATCTAGGATTTTAGTCTTTTCTAGATATCCCTAAATTCTCATGGCCTTGACCATTAGGCAGAACCAGGGCCTAATTATCTGTCCTGATGCTGCCACGTAACTCAGCATCCCTCCCCTGTCCCTCTTCCCCCCAGTAACTGATAATCAAATCAATATCACTACTGCTACCACGAGAGGTATGAATATCTACTGTCATAAGGCTCCACTTAAAATCTGATTACGAATCACAGGCTGCATAAAATAAGTCTCTCTTCCCTGACCACTACTATAGGGGTCCTCATACCCATCATTCATCTCAACTCCATCCCCTGTGTACCTATCTTACTCTATACTACCCTTACATTGTACAATTTGGAATCCCCTTTCTAGATAAATTATTAGAACTACCCTCCTTGGAAATTACTTTCTATATACAAGTTGCTCCAAAAGTCTTAGTGAAGTTTCAAGCTATTTAAAATGATGCTGCATTTTCATTGTTATGAGTACACAGAAGGAGAGTAAGCCTGTGACCAGGTTGCTATCACCCTAACTCCACCAACTCATCCACCATTAATCAATATGTCCAGAGCAAGATCAAAAGTTTTATTATAGTTTTTCTAGGTCAGGGATTCTTAACATTAAAGCTATTTAAAACTATACTAAGACTTTTGAAAAACCCTGTGTG